>NC_090280.1:48148321-48455139 GCF_037392515.1 Haliotis asinina | reverse complement strand
TCTTTCTTCTCGTTTCTTGGCAGTTGGCCAGGCCCCAGGTGGACCTAACATTGGCCACATTTAAAAAATCAGAAACTAATGAATTACAATATAAACAAGAATATAATCAACTAAAACATAAATATAGCAATTATAAATCCTTATTTACAGATGGGTCCAAGGATGGTGGCGCAGTGGCTTGTGCCACTGTCACTGGATCCAGAACAATATCTTCTCGATTACCAGACAACAGTTCTATTTTTACTGCTGAAGCTAACGCCATACTAACGGCTCTCAAATATATTGAAAGACATCCCAAACATAAACAGTGCATAATCTATTCAGACTCTCTTTCGTGTCTTCAGGCTATTAAAAACCTATCATGTAAACATCCACTTTTAATAGAAATTCTTGAACTTTATAACTATCTTGCTACTGGCCAATACGACATCGTCTTCTGTTGGTTACCCAGTCATGTTGGAATCTCTGGTAACACTTTGGCTGACCTTGCTGCCAAGGCAGCGCTAAATAAATCTGTGACACCACTTCATATTCCCTATACTGATTATAAAGCTACCATTAGATCTTACATCCGTGATCTGATGCAGAAGAAGTGGGACACCCAGGTAGGTATCAATAAATTACATGCAATAAAACCATATGTTGGTTACACCTACTTGGGTTCTCGGTCCAGATTTGAAGAGGTCATTATACGACGATGTCGTATTGGCCACACTAGGCATACGCATGAATATCTTTTGAAAGGTGAGGATCCTCCGTTCTGCATCCCTTGTGATGAAATAATCACGGTCAAGCATGTCTTGCTTGACTGTGTTGAATATTCCATCACAAGGGACAATTATTTTAAATCAAGAACTATGAAGGACCTTTTTAGTAACGTAAGTTCTCATTTAATTATTGCATTTTTAAAAGAATTGAGTTTATTGACTGGCATGTAAATGAATAAGTATTTTATTATTGGAAGTTGAATTAGCAGCTAAGATTGTTAGTGGCTGTATCCTCGAAGGGGGTTGAAGTACCGTAAAATTATTGTCCTCCTGATAGGGTACGTAAGTCCCAAAACGATTTAAGTCAGATTTAATCGTAGAATATGTGTTATTTTAATTTGTGGCTAATCTTGCATACAGTCGCCAGCAGCTGAGAGGATGGTGTAAATCCAGCCAGGGACCATGCAGGTAGCAGAGGTAGTGTAAGTCCCCATGGTCCCTGGTATTGTGATCTACCCTCTGTTGTTGGCGATCTATGGCCAGTTTCTATATTGTACTGTCCAAATAGTGATACTATCATTTTTTAAGTTTCCAAGCTAGTTTTAATACAAACTGTGATAGTCTAGTGGTTTTACTGTCCTTCGTAGACAGGGTCTTTAACTTTAACTCACTCACTCGTAAGAACAGCTTAAATCTCACACGTATACTGATTAATGTTTGCATCCACAGAATAGTATTATATCTGCCTTACTAGTTCTTTATAGAGTCAAAACGGAGTATTTGAAGCAAGCACTTTGCTAAAAGTGACGCCCAGTGTTTGGTCTGCACTGCCCGAGCTAATGAACCCGGTGGACCTGTTAATTACACCTGCATCCAGCTTGCTTAATTACCCTTGTCTAATTGTGTTGTCGTCTGTTGTGATTCCATCAACATACTGTTGCCCTTAATTACCTGTCAGGGGCCTTCAGAGTTATTGATTACTTTACCGTTTCTTTATAACGTTTTTCACAATAACTGACTAAATTACAAAATGTTTAATACTAAAATGAGACATTTGTTTCATTATATATTTATAAAGATGTACATATATAATAAACTGAAAAAATAGTACAAGATATTACACCCAATTATATGACATGAAACGGTTGAAAGGTTTGGGTATTTTTCCGTGGTCGAGAATATAGAACTTTCCCGCACACTTTTATAGCATATACATCAATGAATACTATCACAGATACGGATAGACGAGTGAGGCTATTCATGGCATGATTTAAACATGTCAGAAACTTAATACCTATCAGAAAATAGGTAACACGAGGGAATTTGAGCATGACATATTATGGTTACATAATTTGAACATACGAAACTATGAAAACACATCCAATACGTCTGTATGTTGTCCAGCCTCGGACCAGGAGAAATTTGTTTTCACTGCATGAGCTTTGCAACACAAAGGCTACTCGGAGATGCTGTTTCCGGATGTTGTAAACTTACAGGCTTTCAGATAAACTTGCTTTCCTGAACACACATACAGACAATAAAAGCATTAAAGAGGGCCGTGGGAGAAGTATGTTTTCATAAACCCTCAGTGTCTCACGTAACCTTCTCCAAATGTATCCCTGTTTTCAAGTCATATGACCTGAAAATGTCTGCATTACTTCTTGGCGACTCGTTGTTGAAGTATGTTGGACGTTATACGGAGAAAGAAGGTCTCTGTCCGGAGCCAAGGTGGCTGATATTCCCGATCTCTTGTGGAACATTGAGAACATTAAGGTAGGAAACAGTTGAAGTATGTAGGATTTTACACAGAATGAGGGTTATTTCACGTGCGTAGTCGTAACATATCATTGGATATTGCAAGCCACAAAGCGCATATTTTTTTTTGATCGCCCATATGTATTCTAAATTGTTTCCAATTCAACATCGTCCACGAAGGGATTAATGACCTGGCGTACATACCTAGGACGCCTGGACAGGTTTTGGTCAACTTTTCGAAACTGGTTGACATTATAAGGAAACGGAACCCAGGGTATTTCATCTAGTTTTATGCATTTATTTAAAACATGATATTTGAATGCCTGTTACGTTTTTATGAATAAGAACTGTTTAATCTGACATTTACTTATACAAGCGGCTGCAAAGTAAGGCCTTAAGGCCAAGGCATTGTCCGACTACAGATTAGTTATTGAGATAAATTCGATATTTCAGATTTCAGCTGGCGGGGAATAGATCGGATGGGTGCACATAATGTTTTGTATACTATATTTCACACTCCTTTCCGTTGTCATGAGTTAGGTTGAAGATGCTTTTGAGACGTCGGACCAAGCCGGACCGAAGGCTTGTGATACTGTGCCTTTATTGAGAATGTCTAGAAAATAGGGTTGACTTTAAGCAACGTGAGACTCAACAAAGAGGTATTTAGGTAGATAGAATAGTCATTTGTCATTGTAAACACAAAACAGTACACGTGTGTTAGGTTTAAGCTGTGTTTGAGAGGTTGGGGCAAGTCGGGCCTAACACTTTTGATTGAGGCTGTGTTGAGAATGAAGTGAGAACAGGGCTTCACTTTAATGGGCCCGTTTTCTTTACATGTTGCACTTGATAACATTATGAAGTTGTATTTAGGTGGATATGATACCACTCTAAGGATTTAAATACACTTCTACATACATGAGTTAGACTGAAGTTGTTTTTGAGAGCTCGGACAAAGCCGAACCGAAAGCTTATGATACTGTGTCTTTATTGAGAATGTCTAGAAAATAGGGTTGACTTTAAGCAACGTGGTTGCTTCAAATACTACGTTTTGAGACTCCACAAAGAGGTATTTAGGTAGATAGAATAGTCATTTGTCATTCTAAACACAAAACAGTACACGTGTGTTAGGTGTAAGCTGTGTTTGAGAGGTTGGGGCAGAGACTTAACACTTTTGATTGAGGCTATGTTGAGAATGAAGTGAGAACAGGGCTTCACTTTAAGGGTCAGTTTTCTTTACATGTTGCACTTGATAACATTATGAAGTTGTATGTAGGTGGATGTGAAACCGGTCCATGGATTTAATTACAGTTGAAGATGCATGTTCTAGGTTTAAGCTGCTTTTGATAGCTCGGGCCAAGCCGGGCCGAACTATTGTGGTTGACATGATGTTTAGGTGAGTGAGTGAGTTAATATTTTACGTCACATCGGTAATATCTCAGCCATATCGTGACGAGAACAACTAATATCAAAATCAATTATATGTATATAAAACCTGTCAACGAAGGACAGTAAAACAACTAGAATATCACGAATGGAATTAAAACTAGCATGGAAAGTTAAAAACATCACCATTTGGACAATACACTATAAAATCAGGCTATAAATCGCCAACAACTGAAGGTAGATCACCATACTAGGGACCATGGGGACTTACAGTACCTTTGCTACCTACATGGACCCCAGCTGGATTTACACCATCCCCTCAGCTGCTGGCGAGTGTACAATATGCTAGCCAAAATTAAAACAACAGGAATACTACGATTAAAAACCTTGGTAGAATTAAATTTACTATCAATGTTTTTGGACTTACGTACCCTCTCAGGAGGACAATAATTTTACAATACTTCAACCCCCTTTGAGGGTACAGCCACTAACAATTCTAGTTACGAATCCAAACTACCAATTATTAAAATATACCTTTTTACAGAAACATATTGCTCCAAATTCAATAAAAAAATCAATTTCTTTTAAAAAACCAAGAATTAAATGAAAACTAACGCTGCTAAAAAGATCCTTCATTGTTTTAACTGTAAAATACATATCCCTTGTGATGGAGAATTCAACACATTCTAGCAGGATATGCTTGACCGTGACTCTCTCATCACAAGGGATACAAAATGGAGGATCCTCACCTTTTAACAGGTACGCATGAGTATATCTAGTGTGTCCAATACGACATCGTCGTAGAATAACCTTTTCAAATCTGGACTGACAACCCAAGTGGGTATAACCAATGTAAGGTTTTATCTCATGTAATTTATTGATACCCACTTGGGTGTCCCACTTCTTTTGCATCAGATCACGGATATAAGATCTAATGGTTGCTTTGTAATCACTATAAGGAATAAGAAGTGGTGTCACAGATTTGTTGAGTGCTGCTTTAGCAGCAATGTCAGCCAATGTGTTACCTGAAATGCCTACATGGCTGGGTAACCAACAAAAGACGATGTCGTATTGGCCAGTAGCAAGATCATTATACAATTCAATAATTTCAATTAAAAGTGGATGTTTACAAGAAATATTTTTAACAGCCTGAAGGCAAGAAAGAGAATCAGAATAGATTATATATTGTTTACGTTTCGGGTGTCTTTGAATATATTTGAGAGCTGTTAATATGGCGTTAGCTTCTGCTGTAAAAATAGAACTATTATCTGGTAATCTAGAAGATATTGTTCTGGATCCAATGACAGTGGCACAAGCTACTGCGCCACCGTCCTTGGACCCATCTGTAAACAAGGATTTATAATTGCTATATTTATGTTTTAATAGATTATATTCTTGTTTATACTGTAATTCATTCGTTTCTGATTTTTTAAGTGATGTTAATGTTAGGTCAACTTGTGGCCTAACCAACTGCCAAGGAGGAGAAGAAAGAAGACGGGAAGGAGCTATATGGTCCAGCTCAATGCTGGAAGCAGCAAGAAAGGGCTTAATTCTGAGCCCAAGAGGCGGAACAAGGGAAGACGTTTTGTTATACAAATCCTCATAGAGAGGATTAAAAACACAATTAAATGCGGGGTTAGACTCATTTGAAGCTAATTTTGTAATGTATTGTAAAGATAGTTTGATACGACGTAAGTTGAGAGAAGGCTCATCAGCTTCGACGTATAGACTGTCGATAGGAGAGGTTCTAAAAGAACCAAGACAAAGTCTTAGTCCTTGGTGGTGCACAGGATCAAGTAGTTTTAGGTTGCTTTGACAAGCGCAACCATATACGATGGAGCCGTAATCAAGTTTAGATCGGATCAGTGATCTGTATAAGTGAAGAAGGGTAGATTCATCCCCTCCCCATTTTGAATTTGAAACAACCTTTAATAAATCGAGTGCCTTCAGGCATTTGGCTTTAAGAGATTTAATATGCGGCAAAAAGGTCAAATGTGAATCGAAAATAAGTCCCAAGAACTTGGCCTCCTTGACCACTTTGATTGGGGCACCTCTTAGAGATAATTCTGGTTCTTTATGGGGTCTGTATTTACGACAGGAGTGTATACAATTGGTTTTTGATTTAGAAAATTTAAAGCCGTTTTCAAGACACCATTTATCACTTTTGTTTAAACACAGCTGCAGTTGCCGTTCAATAGTATGCATATTCTTACCGCGGCAAGAAATATTAAAATCATCCACAAATAAATATCCATCGATTAAATCGTTTAAAACTTTAGATAAACTGTTGATCTTGATGCTAAAAAGAGTGACAGACAAAATACTGCCTTGTGGAACACCCTGATCCTGATTATAATGATCAGACAGGGTAGAACCCATGCGGACTTGAAATTGTCTGTTATTTAAAAAATTAGCAATGAATTCTGGCAAACGACCACGCAAACCGAAATCATGTAAATCTCTCAGTATGCCATATTTCCAGGTTGTGTCATATGCCTTCTCAAGATCAAAAAAGATAGACACAGCATGTTGTTTATTAATTAGTGCGTTTTTCACAAATGATTCTAAACGCACTAAGTAATCGACAGTACTTCTGTTTTTCCGGAAACCACATTGTATATCTGTGATAAGATTATTAGTTTCCAAGTACCAAACAAGTCGATTATTTATCATACGTTCCATGGTCTTGCAAACACAGCTAGTTAATGAAATCGGACGATAATTGGATGGATCCGTATGATCACGTCCAGGTTTAGGTATTGGAACTACTATGGCGTCACGCCATGACGGAGGAAAGTTACCCGATGTCCAAATATCATCAAAAATATTTAGAAGAGTTTCTAGGCAGGATTCTGGTAAGTGCTTCAGGAGTTGATAATGTATGTTATCAGCTCCTATAGCAGTATCATGAGCTTGATCAACAGCAGTATGGAGTTCATGAATAGAAAAAGTTTCATTATAATCTTCCCCATTATCTGAGTTGAAATTAATAGTTTTCTTTTCTTGTTGTTTTTGATACTGCTGGAATTTAGGTAAATAATTAGAAGAGGAAGAATGTTTAGCGAGAGTTTCGCCCAGTTTATTTGCGATATCTGATTTATCAGTAAGTAACTGATCTCCATGTTTAAGATGATGGACAGTAGATTTAGTACCTTTGCCTTTAATTTTTTGGACCATGTTCCATACCTTGGACATGGATGTCCGAGAATTTATTTTGGATACATAATTTTGCCAAGATTGGCGTTTGTTCTGTTTAAAAGTACGCTGTGCTTTAGCATTTAAAATTTTAGATTTATTTAAATTATGCACCATAGGATGGCGACGGAAATAATGTTCTGCTTTTTTCCTTGCCTTCCTAGCTCGTTTGCATTCATCGTTGAACCATGGTTTTCGAATATGTGGAACTGCAGAAGACTTTGGGATATACTCATCAGCAATGTCAATAAGTACATCTGAAAAACACTTAATAGCATCAGGAGCAATAATAAAACGTTCGGGATTAAGTTTGCCAGTACAGAGAGATTCATATAGAGCCCAGTTGGCCTTTTTAAAATTCCATCGTGATGATGGAGGTACATCAGATGGGCTCACAGGTTTCAGTATTGTAGGGAAATGGTCGCTCCCACACAGGTCATCGTGAACCAACCATTCAAATTCATTTAAGAGATTAGAGTCAGTAACTGATAAATCAAGAGCTGAATATGTTCCTGTGCCAGGATGTAAATATGTATGTGACCCGTCATTGTAAATACAGAGATCATTATTTGAAAGAAAATCCTCAAGTAATTTACCTTTGGTGTTTGTAGTAGTACCACCCCAGAGTGGGTTATGGCCATTGAAATCGCCCATGATTATACAGGGCTTAGGAAGTTCATTGTAAAGAGCTTGTAGATCAGTTAACTGGACAGTGGATGAAGGTGGAATATACAATGAACAAAGCGTAAATGCAACTTCTAATGTAAGTCGCACAGCTACAGCTTGGAGATTTGTTTTAAGCGCTTTTGAACTATGTATAACATTTTGCCGTACCAAGATTGATGATCCTCCACTTGCCCTATCACCTGGAGGTGAAAAATAATGGTACGCATTGAAATGACGGAGGTCAAGAGTATCAGTGTGTTTTAAATATGTTTCCTGTAGACAGATTGCTGACGGTGTAAAATCCTGGATTAAAAGCTGCAATTCATTAAAATTCGTCCTTAGTCCTCTGCAATTCCACTGAATAATATTATTCTGATAACCTATCTTTTGGGGGGATTTATTGGGGATCTACCCCGCACTTTTTTGGTGGGCGACAAGCTGTGTGCCCTAGAGCGGACGTTTTCAGACACGTCCATGTCTTCGAGTGATCCATATTTGTTGAAAATTTGGATTTTATTCTCTGAACCTTTTGGAGCTCTGCCACTTAGCTTTTTCAAAGAATCTGGCTTCTTAGTTTTTGTTTTACAGGGTTGAGACCTTGTTGATGACTGAGAAGATATGTTATGATCAGAGGATGTTGCTGATTGAATCTGAGATGTACCAGGAAGTGATTCTGCAGTTTTAGTAGATATGGCAGGTGACTAAGGTTGAGGGGAATCCGTGTTCACCCAAGTCAAGTTTGTCTGACAGCTTGCAGATAATTTCATTATTGTGGATGCTGCTTCTGGGTTTGATCTGGCAACGGAAGCATAGCTTTCCGTTTGTACTGAGCTCTGGACCATTTTCTTTGCATCTGCAAAACTGATGTTTTGTGTAAACTTTATTCTATTAATTGCCATTTGTTGTTTCCACACAGGACATTCTTTAGAGAAAGATGGGTGATCCCCTGCGCAGTTTGTGCACTTTTTAACATGGCTGTCACAATCTTCTGTTGTGTGTTTTTTCACTACAATGAGCACACACAACAGACAATGTGCACGTATTTACACCATGACCGAATTTTTGGCACTTGAAGCACCTCAGCGGATTCGGAATGTATGTTTCAACATTGAGATTACAGTACCCTGCCTTAAGTGACTTGTGAGCAGTAGGCGATGAGAAGGAGAACAGATATGTGTTGGTTTTTATGGTTGTGTTGTTTTTACGGGTGGAGAAGCGTTTGACATATCGTTTCCGAGATGAGAGATCAGGGTGTACTATATCTAGGTCAGACATGTCTGCCAGCAATCGATCACGATCTCGCACTATTCCCTTACTGGTGTTGAGTGTTTTTGTGGGCCGTGACAGTAACCGGAGTACCAACAAAAGTGTCTATAATCAAAAGGTTGGTTGACTGTTGCTTTCTGGCACACTCAATCAACAGCGCACCAGAACGTAATCGTCGAATGTTCTTTACTTCGCCAGCAATGCCTTGGATACCTTTAGACACAGCAAACGGGTTCAGCTTCAAAGGTGTGTTATCTTTGGTCTCAATGACAAGGACACGTGGCCAGTAATCAATTTGTTTGGACGGTCTGAGGTCGTCAACGGGATCATTTTCGAGAGGACGTTTGCTCTTCTTAGTGGGGGTTTCGTAAGCCATGGTTAGTTATGTAGATTTCATCATCCGAGCTCCCCACCCACCACGGAGTATCACAAGGACAATGCTGAAGCAAGCGGGCCTCCAGCTTGCAGCACCAAGGATACCCGTATGATATACTCCAGTAGAAGAATTATAAATAATTAGTCCACCAGATTGGCCCATGAGCCACCGCTTTCTGGGCATAAGACTCTAGGCAAAGTTCAAAACAACATAATTCAACATCAAACATGTTATAGACATTAAAGCCAAGACCAAAAGCAATCAAAATCAATTCCAAATCATACGTGTGCAATGATAAATAAATTTATAATGTATGCACAGGGCTTGGCATGACCAGTCGATTGGTTGAACCGGGCCCATTCAACCTCCCGTCTAGGTGAAGTAAGGGTCGAAGGGGTGTGTTGAGCAAAGGGAACGCGGTCACAGGCCCCCTGTGCCCTCAACCCCCAGACTCCCGTCCTCCACCGACACAGGGCCGCAACCCACGGCAAACGGGTTGGTGGACCAAATATGCTCCCGAATCCACACGGGGGGTTGGCGAGCACTTAGCATTACCCAGCACCCACCACGAGGAGGTGGCTCGCCACGGGTGCCACATGATGTTTAGAGTGTGGGGAAGAGTTCATATCTTGCATGCTTTAAATACTATGAATAGTGAATTTATGGGATGGTATTAATTGGATATAGACGTAGGAAACATTTTCGTACCGATAGAAACCTGTGTCCGAATGAAGTCAAATATTTATGCATTTTAAATCACGTTTCGTTTATCGATTCCACTTTTAGACATAACTTCGGTCAGCCAGCTCGCAGGTAACTCGTCTTCGTGAGTTTTAACCGATTTATTCGTAGTAAACTGTATATGGCACGCGTCTGTGGCTTAAAATTCAATATTATTGTGAAGGATGTATGTTGCATTAATCATTTGCAGGCATGGTGCTCATTAAGGGGTTCATTATCCAATAATATACTTGGCCCGCCGTGGCCCGGCCCGACTTTTAGGCCATCCCCACTAATGATCCAGGATTGCATTTAAGAAATTACACCGAAATGTTGCCATTGTAAAAGCCCATCATTTTTATCATTCTTTAAAATATATATGAATTGGTGAAATATATCTTGCAATACCCAGTAAACCCATGAGTGAACCACAACATACGGCGGATCTTTGTGATGCGCATCGTAATTCATCCCCCCCCCCCCTCCCCACCTTTTGTACAAGTGTTAACCGAGTTGCAAAGCTAAAATTTGCAAACTATTAACAGGAGCACTAAAATCAAAAGCTTGCCCCTTTAAGCTTAAATAAACACTTGTGGTTAGTACTAACAGGGTTAGTTACAAACACAAGCTTGGTGTATTCTATACCATGTAGATCTATTGAAATGGAATATAAACAAACTTATTTTTCAGGCCTATTTTACTTAGATTTTACCATAACATTTAAAAATAACAAGAGCGATAATATACGTTTGTGGGACAAACTTTATAATCTATCCGGATTTCTGTCATTATAATAATAATAATTCTTTAAACGTTATTTGACATTAAAGAACCCCTTGGTCTTACCTGACACATCCGAGGTACTCCGAGTTTCTCGCATCCGTTCTCTGTTTCTTCTGAAAGTCGCGAATTCTTTCTTCGAGTGCTTTTGGGGAAAGTGAGGTGGCCATAGCAAAGTTTACACGACGCAGTCATCTTATGCTTAAAGTTTTGAAAATAATTGCTAGGAAAACAAATTTGTCATATACAATTTGTTCCTGCCCGCCAAACAAGATGGCGTGTCGCTAACAATCACGGGAAAAACACAGTTTTGTCATTGTTTTTTTTTGATAAATAAATCTAATACGACCATTTGACAGTAGATTTCTACAACAAAAGAGGAAGGTACCCTGTTGTGAGTTGTTTTTGTAACAATTAGAAAATTGCCTCTTATTTAAAAAATTGGCTATGAATTCAGGCAAACCTCGTAAACCGAAAACATGTAAATCTCTTAAAATGCCATATTTCCAGGTTGTGTCATATCCCTTCTCAAGATAAAAAAAGAGGACAGCGCATGTTGTTTATTAATCAGTGCATTTATCACAAATGATTCCAAACGCACTAAGTGGTCGACTGTACTTCTGTTTTTTTACGGAAACCACATTGTATATCTGTTACAAGGTTTCGAAGAACCAAACAAGTCGATTATTTATCATACGTTCCATGGTCTTGCAAACACAGCTAGTTAATGAAATCGGACGATAATTGGATGGATCCGTATGATCACGTCCAGGTTTAGGTATTGGAACTACTATGGCGTCACGCCATGACGGAGGAAAGTTACCCGATGTCCAAATATCATCAAAAATATTTAGAAGAGTTTCTAGGCAGGATTCTGGTAAGTGCTTCAGGAGTTGATAATGTATGTTATCAGCTCCTATAGCAGTATCATGAGCTTGATCAACAGCAGTATGGAGTTCATGAATAGAAAAAGTTTCATTATAATCTTCCCCATTATCTGAGTTGAAATTAATAGTTTTCTTTTCTTGTTGTTTTTGATACTGCTGGAATTTAGGTAAATAATTAGAAGAGGAAGAATGTTTAGCGAGAGTTTCGCCCAGTTTATTTGCGATATCTGATTTATCAGTAAGTAACTGATCTCCATGTTTAAGATGATGGACAGTAGATTTAGTACCTTTGCCTTTAATTTTTTGGACCATGTTCCATACCTTGGACATGGATGTCCGAGAATTTATTTTGGATACATAATTTTGCCAAGATTGGCGTTTGTTCTGTTTAAAAGTACGCTGTGCTTTAGCATTTAAAATTTTAGATTTATTTAAATTATGCACCATAGGATGGCGACGGAAATAATGTTCTGCTTTTTTCCTTGCCTTCCTAGCTCGTTTGCATTCATCGTTGAACCATGGTTTTCGAATATGTGGAACTGCAGAAGACTTTGGGATATACTCATCAGCAATGTCAATAAGTACATCTGAAAAACACTTAATAGCATCAGGAGCAATAATAAAACGTTCGGGATTAAGTTTGCCAGTACAGAGAGATTCATATAGAGCCCAGTTGGCCTTTTTAAAATTCCATCGTGATGATGGAGGTACATCAGATGGGCTCACAGGTTTCAGTATTGTAGGGAAATGGTCGCTCCCACACAGGTCATCGTGAACCAACCATTCAAATTCATTTAAGAGATTAGAGTCAGTAACTGATAAATCAAGAGCTGAATATGTTCCTGTGCCAGGATGTAAATATGTATGTGACCCGTCATTGTAAATACAGAGATCATTATTTGAAAGAAAATCCTCAAGTAATTTACCTTTGGTGTTTGTAGTAGTACCACCCCAGAGTGGGTTATGGCCATTGAAATCGCCCATGATTATACAGGGCTTAGGAAGTTCATTGTAAAGAGCTTGTAGATCAGTTAACTGGACAGTGGATGAAGGTGGAATATACAATGAACAAAGCGTAAATGCAACTTCTAATGTAAGTCGCACAGCTACAGCTTGGAGATTTGTTTTAAGCGCTTTTGAACTATGTATAACATTTTGCCGTACCAAGATTGATGATCCTCCACTTGCCCTATCACCTGGAGGTGAAAAATAATGGTACGCATTGAAATGACGGAGGTCAAGAGTATCAGTGTGTTTTAAATATGTTTCCTGTAGACAGATTGCTGACGGTGTAAAATCCTGGATTAAAAGCTGCAATTCATAAAAATTCGTCCTTAGTCCTCTGCAATTCCACTGAATAATATTATTCTGATAACCTATCTTTTGGGGGGATTTATTGGGGATCTACCCCGCACTTTTTTGGTGGGCGACAAGCTGTGTGCCCTAGAGCGGACGTTTTCAGACACGTCCATGTCTTCGAGTGATCCATATTTGTTGAAAATTTGGATTTTATTCTCTGAACCTTTTGGAGCTCTGCCACTTAGCTTTTTCAAAGAATCTGGCTTCTTAGTTTTTGTTTTACAGGGTTGAGACCTTGTTGATGACTGAGAAGATATGTTATGATCAGAGGATGTTGCTGATTGAATCTGAGATGTACCAGGAAGTGATTCTGCAGTTTTAGTAGATATGGCAGGTGACTAAGGTTGAGGGGAATCCGTGTTCACCCAAGTCAAGTTTGTCTGACAGCTTGCAGATAATTTCATTATTGTGGATGCTGCTTCTGGGTTTGATCTGGCAACGGAAGCATAGCTTTCCGTTTGTACTGAGCTCTGGACCATTTTCTTTGCATCTGCAAAACTGATGTTTTGTGTAAACTTTATTCTATTAATTGCCATTTGTTGTTTCCACACAGGACATTCTTTAGAGAAAGATGGGTGATCCCCTGCGCAGTTTGTGCACTTTTTAACATGGCTGTCACAATCTTCTGTTGTGTGTTTTTTCACTACAATGAGCACACACAACAGACAATGTGCACGTATTTACACCATGACCGAATTTTTGGCACTTGAAGCACCTCAGCGGATTCGGAATGTATGTTTCAACATTGAGATTACAGTACCCTGCCTTAAGTGACTTGTGAGCAGTAGGCGATGAGAAGGAGAACAGATATGTGTTGGTTTTTATGGTTGTGTTGTTTTTACGGGTGGAGAAGCGTTTGACATATCGTTTCCGAGATGAGAGATCAGGGTGTACTATATCTAGGTCAGACATGTCTGCCAGCAATCGATCACGATCTCGCACTATTCCCTTACTGGTGTTGAGTGTTTTTGTGGGCCGTGACAGTAACCGGAGTACCAACAAAAGTGTCTATAATCAAAAGGTTGGTTGACTGTTGCTTTCTGGCACACTCAATCAACAGCGCACCAGAACGTAATCGTCGAATGTTCTTTACTTCGCCAGCAATGCCTTGGATACCTTTAGACACAGCAAACGGGTTCAGCTTCAAAGGTGTGTTATCTTTGGTCTCAATGACAAGGACACGTGGCCAGTAATCAATTTGTTTGGACGGTCTGAGGTCGTCAACGGGATCATTTTCGAGAGGACGTTTGCTCTTCTTAGTGGGGGTTTCGTAAGCCATGGTTAGTTATGTAGATTTCATCATCCGAGCTCCCCACCCACCACGGAGTATCACAAGGACAATGCTGAAGCAAGCGGGCCTCCAGCTTGCAGCACCAAGGATACCCGTATGATATACTCCAGTAGAAGAATTATAAATAATTAGTCCACCAGATTGGCCCATGAGCCACCGCTTTCTGGGCATAAGACTCTAGGCAAAGTTCAAAACAACATAATTCAACATCAAACATGTTATAGACATTAAAGCCAAGACCAAAAGCAATCAAAATCAATTCCAAATCATACGTGTGCAATGATAAATAAATTTATAATGTATGCACAGGGCTTGGCATGACCAGTCGATTGGTTGAACCGGGCCCATTCAACCTCCCGTCTAGGTGAAGTAAGGGTCGAAGGGGTGTGTTGAGCAAAGGGAACGCGGTCACAGGCCCCCTGTGCCCTCAAC
The DNA here is from genome assembly GCF_037392515.1 of Haliotis asinina. Classification (NCBI taxonomy): domain Eukaryota; kingdom Metazoa; phylum Mollusca; class Gastropoda; order Lepetellida; family Haliotidae; genus Haliotis; species Haliotis asinina. The sequence goes on along the minus strand of NC_090280.1, from coordinate 48,440,322 downwards.
CCCCAGACTCCCGTCCTCCACCGACACAGGGCCGCAACCCACGGCAAACGGGTTGGTGGACCAAATATGCTCCCGAATCCACACGGGGGGTTGGCGAGCACTTAGCATTACCCAGCACCCACCACGAGGAGGTGGCTCGCCACGGGTGCCACATGATGTTTAGAGTGTGGGGAAGAGTTCATATCTTGCATGCTTTAAATACTATGAATAGTGAATTTATGGGATGGTATTAATTGGATATAGACGTAGGAAACATTTTCGTGCCGATAGAAACCTGTGTCCGAATGAAGTCAAATATTTATGCATTTTAAATCACGTTTCGTTTATCGATTCCACTTTTAGACATAACTTCGGTCAGCCAGCTCGCAGGTAACTCGTCTTCGTGAGTTTTAACCGATTTATTCGTAGTAAACTGTATATGGCACGCGTCTGTGGCTTAAAATTCAATATTATTGTGAAGGATGTATGTTGCATTAATCATTTGCAGGCATGGTGCTCATTAAGGGGTTCATTATCCAATAATATACTTGGCCCGCCGTGGCCCGGCCCGACTTTTAGGCCATCCCCACTAATGATCCAGGATTGCATTTAAGAAATTACACCGAAATGTTGCCATTGTAAAAGCCCATCATTTTTATCATTCTTTAAAATATATATGAATTGGTGAAATATATCTTGCAATACCCAGTAAACCCATGAGTGAACCACAACATACGGCGGATCTTTGTGATGCGCATCGTAATTCATCCCCCCCCCCCCCCTCCCCACCTTTTGTACAAGTGTTAACCGAGTTGCAAAGCTAAAATTTGCAAACTATTAACAGGAGCACTAAAATCAAAAGCTTGCCCCTTTAAGCTTAAATAAACACTTGTGGTTAGTACTAACAGGGTTAGTTACAAACACAAGCTTGGTGTATTCTATACCATGTAGATCTATTGAAATGGAATATAAACAAACTTATTTTTCAGGCCTATTTTACTTAGATTTTACCATAACATTTAAAAATAACAAGAGCGATAATATACGTTTGCGGGACAAACTTTATAATCTATCCGGATTTCTGTCATTAACGTAATAATTCTTTAAACGTTATTTGACATTAAAGAACCCCTTGGTCTTACCTGACACATCCGAGGTACTCCGAGTTTCTCGCATCCGTTCTCTGTTTCTTCTGAAAGTCGCGAATTCTTTCTTCGAGTGCTTTTGGGGAAAGTGAGGTGGCCATAGCAAAGTTTACACGACGCAGTCATCTTATGCTTAAAGTTTTGAAAATAATTGCTAGGAAAACAAATTTGTCATATACAATTTGTTCCTGCCCGCCAAACAAGATGGCGTGTCGCTAACAATCACGGGAAAAACACAGTTTTGTCATTGTTTTTTTTTTGATAAATAAATCTAATACGACCATTTGACAGTAGATTTCTACAACAAAAGAGGAAGGTACCCTGTTGTGAGTTGTTTTTGTAACAATTAGAAAATTGCCTCTTATTTAAAAAATTGGCTATGAATTCAGGCAAACCTCGTAAACCGAAAACATGTAAATCTCTTAAAATGCCATATTTCCAGGTTGTGTCATATCCCTTCTCAAGATAAAAAAAGAGGACAGCGCATGTTGTTTATTAATCAGTGCATTTATCACAAATGATTCCAAACGCACTAAGTGGTCGACTGTACTTCTGTTTTTTTACGGAAACCACATTGTATATCTGTTACAAGGTTTCGAAGAACCAAACAAGTCGATTATTTATCATACGTTCCATGGTCTTGCAAACACAGCTAGTTAATGAAATCGGACGATAATTGGATGGATCCGTATGATCACGTCCAGGTTTAGGTATTGGAACTACTATGGCGTCACGCCATGACGGAGGAAAGTTACCCGATGTCCAAATATCATCAAAAATATTTAGAAGAGTTTCTAGGCAGGATTCTGGTAAGTGCTTCAGGAGTTGATAATGTATGTTATCAGCTCCTATAGCAGTATCATGAGCTTGATCAACAGCAGTATGGAGTTCATGAATAGAAAAAGTTTCATTATAATCTTCCCCATTATCTGAGTTGAAATTAATAGTTTTCTTTTCTTGTTGTCTTTGATACTGCTGGAATTTAGGTAAATAATTAGAAGAGGAAGAATGTTTAGCGAGGGTTTCACCCAGTTTATTTGCGATATCTGATTTATCCGTGTGTAATTGATCTCCATGTTTAAGATGATGGACAGTAGATTTAGTACCTTTACCTTTAATGTTTTGGACCATGTTCCATGCCTTGGACATGGATGTCCGAGAATTTATTTTGGATCCATAATTCTGCAAAGATTGTTCTGTTTAAAAGTACGCCGTGCATTAGCATTTAAAATTTCAAATTTATTTAAATTATGCACCATAGGATGGCGACGGAAATAATGTTCTGCTTTTTTCCTTGCCTTTCAAGCTTGTTTGCAGTCATCGTTGAACCATGGTTTTCGAATATGTGGAACTGCAGAGGACTCTGGTATAAACTCATCAGCTATGGAGTTCAATTCATCAGAAAAGCATTTAATAACATCAGGAACATCAATAAACCGATCGGGTTGAAGTTTTGCAGAACACAGTGTTTCATACAGAGCACAGTTAGCCTTTTTGAAATTCCGCCTTGATGATGGAGGAACATCAGATGAACACTGGCAGCACGACGGCCCAGCTCTCCCAGGCTCTCGACAGATTTTAGCATAGTAGGAAAACGTCCACCTCCACAGATGTCATCGTGGACTGACCATTCAAATTCATTAAGTAGTTCTGAATTTGTGAGTGACAAGTCAAGAGCAAAATAGGTCCCTGTACCAGGGTGTAAATATGTGTTGGAACCATCAATATAAATACATAAATCATTGTCAGAACAAAAGTTCTCCAACAATTTACCTTTAGTGTTAGCTACACTACCCCAGAGTGGGTTGTGCCTGTATAAATCTCCCATTATAATACAGGGCTTCGGGAGTTGGTCTTATAGAGCTCGAAGATCAGTTTTCGCAAACGTCTAGGACGGTGAAATATAGAGAGAGCGTAGTGTAAACGCTACATGTAAAGTAATTCTCACTGTAACAGCCTGCACATTGGTAATAAGTGGAATAGGGCTTTGAATAACGTTTTGTCTGACTAGGATGGATGATCCGCAAGTGGCCCTATCACCCGGAGGTGAAAAACAATGATATGCATAAATATGACGAAGGTCAAATGTATCTGTTTGTTTTAAATATGTCTCTTGGAGACATATCGCTGAAGGTGTAAAATCTTGGACCAATAGCTGTAATTCATGTAAATTAGTCCTTAATGCTCTGAAGTTCTACTGTACAATATTATTGGAATAAACTATCTTTAGGGGGGATTCATTGGGGATCTACCCCGCACTCTCTTGAAGGGCGACAAGCTATGCGCCCTAGAATGGACGTTTTCCGAAACGTCCATGTCCTCGAGAGACCCGTATGTATTGAACAACTGAGTTTTATTTTGTAACCCTTTCGGAGCTCTGCCACTTTGTTGTTTGGAAGCATCAAACTTAGGCTTAGGTTTACGTTTAACAGTTTGCTGACTATCAGCTGTCGATTTTGATTTTGAGTGTGACTGAGATGATGATGATGATGATGATGATGATGATGATGATGATGGTGGTGATTTGTGATCGGAAGAAGACTTTGATGTACTAGGAAGTGATGACGTAGCAGGGTACAAAAGCTGTGGAGAGTGGCAACTGACCCAAGTCGAGGTAGTTTGACAGCTTGTGGATGATTTTGTTATTTTAGAGCTGTACACAGGTGATTGTTTGCTACTGTAGCATAACTTTCTGTCAGGTCACATCTCTTCACCAGTTTCTTTGGTTCAGAAAAAGAGATATTTTGGGGAAACTTTATTCTGTTAATCGCCATTTGCCCTTTCCAAATTGGACCCTGTTCCGAGGAAGATGAATGGTCTCCTGAGCTGTTGGGGCATGTTTTACAATCACTGTCATAATCTTCTGTTGTGTGTGTCTTCTCACTACAGTGAGCACACACAACAGACAATGTACAGGTAGATACACCGTGTCCATATTTCTGGCATTTAAAACACCTGAGCGGGTGGGGGATGTAGGTTTCAACTTGGATGTTACAGTAACCTGCCTTTACTGACTTTGGAGCATTTGGAGACGAGGAGGAAAACAGATAAGTGTTTGTGTGGATAGTTTCATTATTTTTCCGGGTTGAAAAACGCTTGACATAAAGCACACCTTGATCTTTCATTTCGCAGGTTGTGTCAAGTTCTGACGTATCTGCTAACAGTCGATCACGATCTCTGACAATGCCTTTACTTGTGTCTAGGGTTTTGTGAGCAGACACCGTGACCGGAATGCCCACGAAAGATTTAATACTCATCACATTGGTTGCTTGCTGTTTTTTTCCCGCACTCAGCTAGCAGTGCACCCGAACGTAAGCGTCTAATGTTTTTCACCTCCCGAGCAATACCTTGAATACCCTTAGATACCGCGAAAGGGTTCAGCTGTAATGGTTTCTTGTCAGGAGTTTCAATTACAAGGAAACGTGGCCAATACTCAATCGATGCAGACGGTCTGTGGTCAGTATCAACGGTGTCAATATCAAGTGGACGTTTTGTTTTCTTTGGTGGAATTTTTATAAGTCATGGTTAGTGTAATACGGTTCATCATCCGAGCTCCCCACCCACCACGGAGTATCACAAGGACAATGCTAAAGCAAGCGGGCCTCCAGCTTGTGCAGCACCAAGGATACCCGGATGATATACGGATACTGAGAAGAATTATAAATAATTAATCCACTAGATTGGCCCATGATCCACCGCCTTCTGGGACTCTAGGCAAAGTTCAGAACTTCAAAAATACATTCCAAAACGAGAAACGTTAATGAATAATTCAGTCAAGACCAAAATTAAAAGTCGAAATAAAATTTGTGCAATGACATATTTATAATCCATGCATAGGGCTTGGAGTGACCAGCCGATTGGTTGAATCGGGCCAATTCAACCACCCGTCTAGGTGAACTAAGGGCCGATGAGGTGTGTTGGGGAAAGGGAACGCAGTTGCCCAATTGCCCTCAACCACCAGGATCCCGTCCTCCACCGACACAGGGGCGCAACCCATGGCAAACAGGTTGCCCAATTTGGTCGCCTCGTACGACCAGCAATGGGGTGCTGTGGACACATTCTGTCCCAAGTCCACACGGGAGAAGAGCACGTAGCGTAACCCAGCACCCACCACGAGGAGGTGGCTCTTCATAGGTGCCTTGGCCCATGAGCCACCGCCCTCTGGCTTACAACACTAGGCAAAAGCATACATTAATTTATGTACTGACATTCGGAATCCAAAAAATTCGCCAAGTCTTTCAAATATATCATATGCTAATTTTCAAAATTTGGTGCTACAGAACATACCAATGTTTTGGTCAAGCGAATCTGGGTTTCTTGCTTTTGTTTACCACTACTCCAAATTCCTTGTTAAAGGCATCAGAATTAAGTTCCCATGAGTAGGAATGCTCATGTCTACATCATATGTTTTCAAGATCTGAGCATGTGTACACTTCGAAAGTTGCGCCTTCGTTTGTGTTCGATAAATGCAGCTGAGTCAACCCATCGAACACGGCCAATTGAGTTTCCATAATGGCAGCTTGCAAAAGAATCGTGTCTTCGATGGTATCATTCCATTCCAGTCAATTACTTCAATTTAGTCCATTATTTGTCTATGGCGATTCATGACTTTATATTGAGGAGGTGTGAAACAAGGAGATTTCAAATTCAAACATCCCGCACAGATTTTGAAAACAAGCAATGTGGGCGTGGTACAAAGAAGTTGCGCTATCCAACCACATTTCACTGTCAGTCAACTCCGGCTCGCCCATCGTCTACCTGCATACATCGCTCATTTTTAGATAGAGTAACTACCATGTAAAGCAATTCTGAAAACTTCGGATGACATTTGCTTTCACTTTTGACGAAATTGTCATTTCTTCTCTCTCCGTGTGCCATTTCAATAGCCTCAGTACATCTGTATCATTTTGCTGGGCATTCATAAATATTCTAGTGTCACTCCCTTTCCCTCCATCTCTTTTCATTCCCGCGTAATGTCAGTATACCAGAAAGAAGGAACTGTAACCAATATCCACTTATCACATGCCAATAAGTCACCTACATTATTCAGGTTCCACGGGATTGTTGTTACACGCCAGTGAGTGCAATGCTTTATTAATCCTTGCCATGTAAAATTGATGATATATACGCATACCCCAGCATAATCAAACTTTGTTTCACAGACAATGTGCACATGTGACTTAACGTTCAGCATCTCCCAGTATGTTTCATCATAGTAATGTAGCTATCAATAACGATGTGTCAGTAATGCCATTTCAGATATTGAAAATAAAGTTCCTTTTTGGAAGAGTTTGGCCAAAGAGAGCCCACGTGCATGTGATGCATGCTACACAGTCAGACATATCACGTCTAGCAATACCTCTGCCCCGTTGTCCCACCAGCTGTATAAATCTTGAGATGGTTGTACTGTTATTCTCAATCAGTATGCATATGTCAACGCCTGGTATATGGTGTAGATGATAAGATGAAGAATATGTTAACAAAGATTAAGGATAGGTGAGTTTAAACTTGTTACGTTACACAAGACATGACAAACACATATACATGAATGAGGTGAGAGGTGTCCCAGCTCAACCCAAGGACGTTTCCTGCGAGCGGCATAATCCTGCTCCCGGTCGTCACTACACAGACAGTCGGAATACCGGACTCCCCTCTGACAATATAGATGTTGTTTTGGACAAGAATGGACAGTTAGAGAAACAATAGCACTTCCTTGTACATTTGGCACCCGTGAAGAGCCACCTCCTCTTGGTGGGTGCTGGGTTACGCTAAGTGCTCTTTTCCAGCGTGGACCCGGGGCAGAATGTGTCCACAGCACCCCATTGCTGGTCCTACGAGGCGAGCAAATTGGGCAACCTGTTTGCCATGGGTTGCACCCCTGTGTCGGTGGAGGACGGGATCCTGGTGGTTGAGGGCAATCGGGGTCTCTAACCGTGTTCTTTTTGCTCAACACACCACTTTGGCCTTGACTTCACCTAGACGGGTGGTAGAACTGGCCCAGTTCTATCAGTCGGCTAGTCACGCCAAGCCCTGTGCGTAGAACTATTTTTGCACGGTTAATCGATTGGGCAGTAGTGTCTCTGATATCTGTTATACAAAATATTTTAAAATTATTCCTGATCTTATATTACCTAGAGTCCAGTGGCTCATGGGCCAATCTGGTAATGTCATCCTCTGAATTCCGTATGCCTCCAATAACCTGTTTAGGGCTGAACCAGCCTGACAGTGTTTTTTTGCAACATCGTCCTTGTTGACACTCGATGGCGCGTGGGGGTCAAGGGTGCTGAATATTATTCACACGCCATTTCTGAAAACCCAAATCCTGGTTCTTTGAAGGCAAATAAACGTGTTTGAATGTTTGTGGACTTACGTACCCTCTTAGGAGGACAATAGTTTTACAGTACTTCAACCCCTTTGAGGGTACAGCTACTAACAATTCTAGTTACTAATATAAACTACCAATTATTAAAATACATCTATTTACAAAAGCATAGTGTTCAAACTTCAACCATGAAATCGATTTCCTTTAGAAAGCCAATGGTTACATAAGAACTAACAGTTGTGAAAAGATCCTTAATAGCTTCGACTTTGAAATATTTATCCCTTGTGATAAAGAATTCAACACAGACAAGCAGGATATGCTTGACCGTGACTCTCTCATCTCAAGGGATACAAAACGGAGGATCCTCACCTTTAACAGGTACTTGTGTGCATATCTTGTATGGTCAATACGACATCGCCGCATGATGACCTCCTCAAATCTGGACTGACAACCCAAGTAGGTATAACCAACGTAGTTTTTTATTTCATGTAGTTTGCTGATACGTACTTGGGTGTCCCAGTTCTTCTGCATCGGATCACGGATGTAAGTTATAATGATAGTTTTGTAATCAGGATATGGAATAAGAAGTGGTGTCACAGATTTGTTGAGTGCTCCCTTGGCAGCAAGATCGGCAATCATGTTACCAGAAATGCCTACCTGGATGGGTAACCATCGAATGACAATGGCGTAGTGGCAACGCCAGTAGCAAGAACATTATACATTTCAATAATTTCTATTAAAAGGGGATGTTTACAAGAAATATTTTTAATGGCCCGAGGGAAAGAAAGAGAGTCTGAATACATTATATATATATATTGAGGGCAATAAGGGACTGTAACCGTGTTCCTGTTGCTCAATACACTGACTTCGCCTAGACGGGAGGTTGAATGGGCCTGGTTCAACCAATCGGCTGGTCATTCCAAGCCCTGTGCATGGAATATATATTACCTTTAGTAAGCTTGATAATGTTGCAGATCTTGCTTCATTGATTGCTTCCCACACACCATAGGTATATGGAAAATACCACGTGGTGCCCCGACAAAATTGCCTTGTATCAACATCCATTTTGCCATGAGGTAATCTCCTATCAGTTGTGTAGCTGTCTCCTGTTGTCCTCTAATCAATTTGTAGAGCCTGCAGTCCACTGCCAACACTACATGATGTTGTTCGTGTGCTTAAGTTTGAAGTTAGTGTTAACATCAACTGTTTGTTTATTGATTGTGATTTCTACATGCAGAACACAGGTATGGACGTGTACGTGTTTGTATTTTGTGTTTACCTTATATGGACGTATTCAATTTTGACATATGAATAGTTTATTCAACCGGGGTGTGTACGAATATAGTTAAGTATCACAAACGCAGCTTGTATGGATGTATATGTTTTGCAGTTTGTGTCTATTCAATAAGGACGTGTTTGTATTTTGTGTTTACCGCATATAGACATATTCACATTTACTTTTGACATATGCAGAGTTACTTAAACGGGGTGTGTATTAATGTATCTCAGTATAACGTATTCAGTGTTTACATTAGCACATTTTATGCTAACCCATCATGGATACACTTTTTGTCTATTTAAAATAGACACACACATATTTCCGTATTATCTGTCTTACGTACCATTTATCCTACCAAAATTATACACATGTTTCAACTGAAACCTATCTGAATCTGTCTTATCTGCATAAATCCATTAAAGGTTACATTTTCACATCAGTATCTACCCTGTTTTGCTTTCCACTCATCACAACATGCCACCACGAGACGTGCTCGTGCAGCACGCGCGCTATTCAAAACGATTTGTGTGTGTGTGTGTGTGTGTGTGTGTGTGTGTGTGTATGTTGGAACATTTGTGCTTTTTGTAATATTAACATAATTACACTTTATGTTTAACAAACATGGACTTTCGTTTTCTTTTTAACATTTTGTGTCAGTTCAACTTGGTCAGGTTTATATTCGTGTTTACTCCATATGGACATATCCAGATTTTGTTTATTCAATTTGGTCACATGTAGTTTATCTAACTTGGGTGTGTATGACGATATTGGAAGTTTGTGTATTTAATGTTTACATTAGCGGATTTTATGTTGATACAATATGGGTATGCACACTTTGTGACATTTAATATTTACGTATGTTCGTTTCTTGATAATCCGTCTCTATCAAAATCGTCCTCACCTTTCATATCGATTACAAGTGCAACTGTACTCACTGAGAAATTTATAAAGAAACGTTACTTTCTCCTATTGATATCCGCCCTACTTCGCCTTCCAGTCATCACAACATGCTACCACCTGATAGATGCTCATGCGTTAATGAAATACACGTCAGATTGCCTTGTGTCTCAGTTATGTCAGAGTTATTGTCCATCATCATTTTCCCTCTTTCACTGCAGATGAAACTTTCGTTTTGTGGTATTTTTGTTTTCAATTTATTATATCATTGATAACTATGCGTATCAACATTTTTGCCTAATGCCAAATAACTGTATGTTATACGTATACCACATATACAAAATAGTTTAAATTGTCACCGCATATCTTTGTATGAGCCCATCCAACAGAACACTTGTATTTCCATTCTAGAAAACGATTGATATCATACAATATAGACAAGCAGTGGGCTCATTTGTCAGTGATATTCACAGCAAATCTGCATGTAAATTTAGAAAGCAGGAATACCGCGTCTTTATAGCAAGCAAATTTCTCTGTCATTCTTCTTCTTTTGGGCCCCCATGAAGAGCCACCTCCTCGTGGTGGGTGCTGGGTAACGCTATGTGCTCTTCTCCTGTGTCGACCCGGGACACAATGTGTTCACAGCACCCCATTGCTTGTCGTAAGAGGCGACTAAATTGGGCAACCTGTTGACCGTGGGTTGCGCCCCTGTGTCGGTGGAGGACGGGATCCTGGTGGTTGAGGGCAATCGGGGTTTTTGACCGTGTTCCCTTTGCCCAACACACAACTTTGGCCCTTACTTCACCTAGACGGGTGGTAGAATTGGCCCGATTCTATCAATCGGCTGGTCACTCCAAGCCCTGGGCATGGAGGCTGTATTTTGAACATGTAAAGTGGTATTGGCCATTTCTATGTCAAATATCTAAACTATTTATATATTGAACTGCCTAGAGTCCTATTCCAGAGGGCGGTGGCTCAATCTGGGCCAATCTGGTGATAATAACCTCCCAATGATGTATGTCTCTACTTTCTTGCCTTGAGCCGAACCAGTCGGGCATGAAATTGGTAGACAAATACAGCTATTTGCGTTGTTGTCTTTGGAGTATACCACCCCTGTATCCCCAGTGTCAGCATCTTGGATATCCGGTGCTTTGTGACACTGTCCATGTTGGCATTCCGTGGTGGATGGGGAGCAGGGGTACTGAACGATATTTGTTTTCATCATGGATCCCAAGCAATCTGGTTCAACTCGTAATGAAAAGAAGAGACGATTCGATGAAATTGATCAACCTTCTGGACATATATCTCCTAATACTGCCTCATGGGCTGGATTCCATGTAATCGAGGGCAAAGATAAAAAAACAACTTTTAAAGCTTATACCGTTTGCCATTTCCAAGGCCATTTCTGGAATATGTGGAGATGTGTCAAGCGTCACTCGTCTTCGCAGTGGTTCGTTATTGGTCGCGTGTGCACGGAGACAACAATCTCTGAATCTGTTATCTATCAAAACATTTGCTAACATTGAGGTTGTTGTGTCTGTGCACAGAACATTAAATTCCTGTCGTGGACATTGCTACGGAGCTCCGGGAACAGGCTGTCACATCAGTGAAACGTTTTACTGCTAAGAGAGAAGGAGTCATTATTAACACCAACACCTACCTCTTGACTTTATCTCGTTCGAGTATTCCAACTTCAATTAAGGCAGGGTATTTCAATATCAGAGTGGAGGTGTATGTCAGCAATCCCACTCCGGTGCTACAAATGTCAGAAATTTGGTCACTGCTCACAATCATGTCGTAACGCTGTGGTGTGTCAACGTTGTGGAGACAACCACGAAGATACCGACTGCCAAAAAGAAAATCAAGGTGTGCAAATTGTGATGGTTCACATCCTGCTTTTTCCAAGTCTTGCCCTGTGCGGCAAAGAGAGTCGGAGATCATGAAACTGAAATGTGAGAAAAATATCTCATACTTTGATGCTTTTTAGATTTTTTGCTCTTGCAAAACCAAAACTCAAATCCGTTGAATTTAACCTATTCTCCTGCAGCCTCTCGCCCTGTAACAACGTCCTCTATAGCATGTCAGACTGACTTGACTTGGGTCAAGAAAGACCTGTTGTTTCCAATGCTTCACCTCCGTCCACAGTCATTGCATCTACGTCCCGAGCCAGTCAGTCTACGTCTGGAAGCCAGACAGAGAGTGTATCTGAAAATCACCCTGACACGTCTTCTTCTCAACCAGTAACTACTAATTTCAAAACAAGGAAAGAAAAGAAATTAAACAGGAAACAAACACCTACCAACCCCTCCCACCCAGAGGTTCCTTTAGAAAACACATTTGGGCCTCTAGATGTGGAGGTTACTTTGTCCTCACAGGACAAACAGAGGAAAAATTCCTGACATTCACGTGAACGATCCCCGATTGTAGCACCATGACTCAATTGGTCAATATTATTCAATGGAATTGTAGAGGATTGAATCATAACTTCAATGAAGTGCAATTACTCGTCCAAGATCAGTATTTCAGAAATACTGAACAACATTGCTGACCAGTCTATACCAAAATCCTCTGCAATTCCACACATTCGTAAACCATGGTTTAATAGTGAATGTAAACAGGCCAGAAAGAGTAGGAAGAAAGCTGTAAAATATTGTCGACGCCACCCTACTGTTCATAATTGGAATAAAATAAAAATGTTCAATGCTAAGGCTCGACATGCATTTAAGCAGAATAAGCGTCAGTCTTGGAGAAACTATGTATCTAAGATCAATTCCCGTACACCGATTTCAAAGGTGTGGAGTATGATACAAAGAATTAAGGGCAAAGGTTCCAAATCAACGGTACACCATCTGAAGGATGATGGCAATCTGTTCACGGATAAAGCTGATATTGCCAACAAGCTTGGTGAAACTCTTGCCAAACATTCTTCTTCATCAAATTACGTGCCTGCATTTCAACAATACCAGAAACAACAAGAGAAGAAACGTATAAAGTTTAATTCGGATAATGGTGAAGAATATAATGAGTTATTTTCATTACATGAGCTCCATACTGCTCTTGAGCAAGCTCATGATACTGCGACAGGGGCCGACGATATCCATTATCAGCTCTTGAAGCATTTTCCCGAATCATGTCTGGAAACTCTACTAAATATATTTGATACGATATGGACTACAGGGAATTTCCCAACTTCATGGCGTAAGCCATTGTTCTACCTATTTCAAAGCCTGCCCTGGATCATACCGATCCGTCTAATCAGTGAGTGAGTGAGTGAGTTATTATTTAACGTCACATCAGCAATATTTCAGCCATATCGTGACGGGAACAAAACACTGAAATAATATATGTGTGTTATAAAACCTGTCGACAAAGGACAGTAAAACAACTAGAATATCACAATTTGACTTAAGACTAGCATGGAAAGTTAAAACTAATATCAATATTTAGACGATACAATATAAAAACAGGCTATAGATCGCCAACAACAGGTAGATCACCATACTAGGGAAAAATTAAAACAACAGGAATACTACGATTAAAAGCCTGGTAGACTTACATTTACTATGAATGTTTTTGGACGTACGTACCCTCTCAGGAGGCCAATAATTTCACAACACTTCAACCCCCTTTGAGGGTACAATTCTAGTTAAAATCCAAACTACCAATCATTAAAATACATCTTTTTACAGAAACATATTGCGCAAAATTCAATCGAAAATCAATTTCTTTTAAAAAAACAATAATGAAATGAAAACTAACGTTGGTAAAAAGATCCTTCATTGTTTTAACTGTAAAATACGTATCCCTTGTGATGGAGAATTCAACACAGTCAAGCAGAATATGCTTGACCGTGACTCTCTCATCACAAGGGATACAAAATGGAGGATCCTCACCTTTCAATAGGTACGCATGAGTAATCTAGTGTGGCCAATACGACATCGTCGTAAAATAAATCTGGACTGATAACCTAATTGGGAATAACCAATGTAAGGTTTTATCTCATGTAATGTATTGATACCCACTTGGGTGTCCCACTTCTTTTGATTACGGATATAAGATCTAATGGTGGCTTTGTAATCACTGTAAGGAATGGGAAGTGGTGTCACAGATTTGTTGAGTGCTGCCTTGGCAGCAAGATCGGCCATTGCGTTACCAGAAATGCCTACGTGGCTGGGTAACCAACAGAATACGATGTCGTATTGGCCAGTAGCGAGATCATTATACAATTCAATAATTTCTATTAAAAGTGGATGTTTGCAAGAAATATTTTTAATAGGTGAAGGCAAGAAAGAGAATCGGAATAGATTATATATTGTTTACTTTTAGGGTGTCTTTGAATATATTTGGGAGCTGTTAGTATGGCGTTAGCCTCAGCTGTAAAAATAGAACTATTATCTGGCAATCTAGAAGATATTGTTCTGGATCCAATGACAGTGGCACAAGCCACTGTGTCACCGTCCTTGGACCCATCTGTAAATAAGGGTTTATATTTGTTATATTTATGTTTTAATTGATGATATTCTTGTTTATGTTGTAATTCGTTTGTGTCTGATTTTTTTAACTTTGTTAATGTGAGGTGAACCTGTGGCCTCACTAATTGCCAAGGAGGAGAAGAAAGAAGACGGGAAGGCAATATACTTTCCAGCTCAAAACCGGCAGAAAAAAAAATTCATGGTTTAATTCTGTGCCCAAGAGGTGGAACAAGAGAAGACTTTTTGTTATACAAATCCTCATAAAGGGGATTGAACACACAGTTATATGCAGGGTTAGATTAATTCGAATATAATTTAGTAATGTATTATAAAGACAATTTTATACGACGTTGGTAAGAGATGGTTCATCGGCCTCAACGTAGAGACTATCAATAGGTGAAGTTGTTAAAGACCCAAGACAAAGTCTTAAGCCTTGATGGTGGACAGAATCAAGACGTTTATGGTAATCGAGTTTCGAATGTACGAGTGATCGATATAGGTGCAAGAGGGTTGCTTGATCCCCTCCCCACTTTGAGTTGGAAACAACTTTCAACAAGTCAAGAGCCTTCAGGCATTTAGTTTTAAGGAACTTGATATGAGGCAGAAATGTTAGATGGGAGTCAAAGATTAGGCCCAAGAACTTGGCCTCCTTTCCATCTAGAGATAGTTCAGGGTCCTTATGTGGTTTATATTTTCTGTTAAAATATATACAGTTTGTTTTGGATTTAGAAAATTTAAAGCCGTTTTCAAGACACCATTTACTAGTATTTATTTTGTTTAAACATAACTGTAGTTGCCGTTCAATAGTATGCATATTCTTACCACGACAAGAAATGTTAAAATCATCCACAAAAAGTAATCCATCGATTTAATCAGTTAAAACCTTAGATAAACTATTGATCTTTATGCTAAAAAGAGTGACAGACAAAATACTGCCTTGTGGAACACCCTGATCCTGATGGTAATGATCAGACAGGGTAGAACCCAATCGGACTTGAAACTGCCTGTCGTTTTAAAACTCTGATATAAAAAGAGGTAAGCGGCCCCTCAAACCAAATCATATAAATCCTTTAAAATTGCATGCTTCCAGGTAGTATCGTATGCTTTAGGGTTAGAAAAAAGAAAATCGATAGAGCATGTTGGTTATTTACTGTAGCATGTTTAACAAAGGATTCTAAACGTACCAAACGTACCAAATGATCAATGGTACTACGATTTTTCTTAAAACCACATTGGATATTTGTAAGAAGGTTGTTGGTTTCAAGATACCAAGTTAATCTATTGTTTACCATCCGTTCCATGGTTTTACAGACAGAGTTCGTTAAAGAGATTGGTCTGTAATTAGACGGGGCACCCGTGGCGAGCCACCTCCTCGTGGTGGGTGCTGGGTAATGCTAAGGGCTTGCCGACATCCCTGTAGTGGACCCGGGGGATATTTGGTCCACCAACCCGTTTGCAGTGGGTTGCGGCCCTGTGTCGGTGAAGGAGGGGATCCTGGTGGTTGAGGGCAATGGGAGAAGGACCAGTGTTCCTTTTGCTCAACACACCGCTTTGGCCCTGACTTCACCTAGACGGGTGGTTGAATGGGCCCGGTTGAACCAATCGGCTGGTCACGTCATGCACTGAGCATTACTGTATGTAATGTTGTACAAGAATTTTGAGAATCGTAATATGTATATTATTAGGTCTTGGCCGATTTTTGGATCTTCTGTGAATTTCAAATTTTACTAATTCACGTTTTTGCCTAGAGTGGCCCAATCTGGTAGAATTATTAATGTTTCAATATTTCAGCTGGAGTATGTCATCCGAGTATCCTTGGTGCTGTAAGCTGGAGGCCCGCTTACTTTAACATTGTCCTTGTGATACTCCGTTGTGGGTGGGGAGCTCGGATGATGAACCAAATTAAACTAACCATGGCTTATTAAAACCCAACCAAAAAATAAAACAAACAAACGTCCACTTGATACTGACCCTGTTGATACTGACCATAGACCGTCTGCATCGATCTAGTATTGGCCACGTTTCATTGTAATTGAGACTCCTGACAAGACCCTGACCCTTGAAGTTGAACCCTTTTGCTGTATCCAAGGGTATTGATGGTATTGCAGGGGATGTGAAGAACATAAGACGCTTACGTTAGGGTGCCCTGCTAGTAGAGTGCGGGAAAAAGCAGCAAGCAACTAATTTGCTGAACATCAAATCTTTCGTGGGCATTCCAGTCACGGTCTCTGCATACAAAACTTTGAACTCAAGCAAAGGTATCGTTAGAGATCGAGATCGATTGTTTGATGATATGTCGGAACTTGATATAGGATCTGAAATGAAGGATCAAGGTGTACTCTACGTCAAGCGCTTTTCAACTCGGAGAAACAATGAAACCATCAAAACGAACACGGATCTGTTTACTTTTTCATGTCCTAATGCTCCCAAATCAGTGAAGGCAGGCTACTGTAACATTCCAGTTGATACCTACATCCCGAACCCGCTAAGGTGTTTTAAATGTCAGAAATATGGACACGGTGTGAAAACTTGCACATTGTCTGTGGTGAGAAGACACAAGCAACAGAAGATTGTGACAGTGATCTTAAAAAATGCACCAATTGTTCAAGCGACCATTCTTCATTTTTTCTAAACAGTTTCCAATTTAGAAAGAGCAAACGGAGATGAACAACATAAAATTTACACAAAATATCTCTTTTTCCGAGGCCAAAAAACTGATACAGAGATCTGATCTTACGGAAAGTTATGCTACAGTCGCAAAAACAACATCTGAGTCCTGATCTAAAATAACAAAATCAGCTACAGGCTACCAAACTACCTTGACTTGGGTCAATTGCGATTCTCCACAGCTTTTATCCCCTACTATATCATCTCAGACTGCGAAATCACTTCGTAGTACATCAAAGTCTTCTTCTTATAACAAATCATTATCTCAGTCACACCCAAAGTCTCAGTCGACACTTGATACTCAGCACACTGGAAAAAGTAAACCGAAGCCAAAGCCTGATGCTTCAAAACAACAAAGTGGCCGAGCTCCTAAAGGGCCACAGAACAAAATTCAATTGTTTAATAAATATGGGTCTCTCGAGGACATGGATAAGATAGTTTATTCCAATAATATCGTACAGTGGAACTTCTTCCGATCATCATCATCATCATCATCATCATCATCATCTCAGTCACACTCAAAATCAAAATCGACAGCTGATAGTCAGCAAACTGTTAAACGTAAACCTAAGCCTAAGTTTGATGCTTCCAAACAACAAAGTGGCAGAGCTCCGAAAGGGTTACAAAATAAAACTCAGTTGTTCAATACATATGGGTCTCTCGAGGACATGGACGTTTCTGAAAACGTCCATTCTAAGGCACATAGTTTGTCGCCCTCCAAAAGAGTGCGGGGTAGATCCCCAATAAATCCCCCCAAAAGATAGTTTATTCCAATAATATCGTACAGTGGAACTGCACAGGATTGAGGACTAATTTACATGAATTACAGCTATGAGTCCAAGATTTTACACCTTCAGCGATATGTCTCCAAGAGACATATTTAAAACAAACAGATACATTTGACCTTCGTCATTTTAGTGCCTATCATTGTTTTTCACCTCCGGGTGATAGGGCCATTGGTGGATCATCCATTCTAGTCAGACAAAACGTCATTCAAAGCCCTGTTTCACTTATTACTAATATGCAGGCTGTGGCAGTTAGAATTACTTTACATGTAGCGTTTACACTATGCTCTCTTTATATTTCGTCGTCTTCGACGTTTGCCAAAACTGATCTTCAAGCTCTATATGATCAGCTCCCAAAGCCCTGTATTATAGTGGGGGATTTAAATGGACACAACCCACTCTGGGGTAGTGTAACTACAAACACTAAAGGGAAATTGTTGGAGGAGTTTTGTACTGACAATGATTTATGTATTTATAATAATGGTTCCAACACATATTTACACCCTGGTATAGAGACTTATTCTGCTCTCGACTTGTCACTCACAAATTCAGAACTACTTAATGAATTCGAATGGTCAGTCCACGATGACCTGTGTGGAAGTGACCATTTTCCTACTATATTAAAAGCTATAACTCCATCTGATGTTCCTCCATCGTCCCGACGGACTTTTATAAGACTAGCTTGGCTATATACGAAACGCTGTGTGCTGAAAAACTCAAACATGAACGTTTTATTGACGTTTTCTGATAAACAGAACTACATAGCTGATGAGTGTATACCAAATTCCTCTGCTGTCCCATATATTCGAAAACCATGGTTGAAACAAGCTAAGACGGCAAGGAAAAAAGCAGAACATTATAGCCGTCGCCATCCTATGGTGCATAATTTAAATAAATTTAAAATCCTAAATGCTAAAGCGAGGCGAACTTTTAAACAGAACAAACGCCAATCTTGGCAAAATTAGGTATCCAAAATACTTTCTCGGACACCCATGTTCAAAGTATGGAACATGGTCCAGACAATTAAAGGTAAAGGTACTAAATCTACTGTTCATCATCTTAAATATGGAGATCAATTATTGATAAATCAGATATTGTGAATAAACTGGGCGAAACTCTTGCTAAACATTCTTCCTCTTCTGATTATATACCTAAATTGCAGCAATATCAAATACAACAACAAAAGAAAACTATTAATTTCAATTCTGATAATTGGGGAGATTATAATGAAACGTTTTCTATTCATGAACTCCACACTGCTTTTGATCAAGCTCATGACACTGCTACAGGAGCTGAGAACATACATTATCAACTCTTGAAGCACTTACCAGAATCCTCTTTAGAGACGCTCTTATCAATCGGCGTTGGTTGTACAGTGTCTGATCATTACAATCAGGATCAGGGTGTCACACAAGGCAGTATTTTGTAAACACACTTTTTAGTATCAAGATAAATAGTTTATCAAAAGTTTTAAACAATTTAGTTGATGGATCGATATTTGTGGATGATTTTAATATTTTTTGTTGTTGTGGAAATATGCATACTATTGAATGGCAACTGCAGTTGTGTTTAAACAAAATAAATAAATGGTGTCTTGAAAACGGCCTGAATTTTCTAAATAAAAAACAAACTGCATATATTTTTGTCGTAAATACAAACCACATAAAGACCATGAACTATCTTTAGATGACACTCCTCTCTTGTTGACAGTCTATACGCCGAGGGAGATGAACCATCTCTTGCACAACGCCGAATAAAATTACTTCTACAAAACGTCACAAAACTATACTCTAATGAATCTAGCCCCGCATATAACTGTGTCTTCAATCCTTATGATATTCTTTATTCAGTAGATACTACAAAGGCAATAGCTCCCTACGGAATAAGCAATAGGTTTCTGCTCCTCTCTCAGATGTATTAAGCTAATCCCTTTCTGAAAATATCTTTCCCCAAGTTTGTAAGGAAGCTTCTGTATTAAGTATTAACGAAGTATTAATTACTGTTCCAATTATACACCCGTTGCACTCACAAGTGATGTTTTCAAACACGTTCTCAATTATTTTAGAGATAATGACTTGGTTTCTCATCTCCAATCCTGATTCAAACCAGGAGATTCTACTGTTAATTAATTGATGTATTTATATGATTCATTACCGGTGCTGTAGACAAAGGAAAAGAAACGAGAAAAGTATTTTGTGATGTAAGTAAAGCATTCGGCAGAATTTGTCACATAGGTGTCATTTATAAATTAGAGCGATATGACATAAAGGGTAAATAATTAAAATGGTTTGAGGGTTATCTTGAAAATAGAGAACAACGTGTCGTAATTAATGGATTTTGATCTGATAATAAAGCTGTTTTTGCTGGAGTGACCCAGGGTTCAGTATTGGGGTCGCTCTTGTTTACTGTGTATATAAATGAATGTTAAATGGATAAATAGCAATATACGCCTTTTTGCGGATGATACTTCTTATATACTATCATTGATGACCTTGATGTAATATTATTGTAATGAACGATGATTTACAGTGTATTTCGGAATGGGGGCACCTGTGGCGAGCCACCTCCTCGTGGTGGGTGCTGGGTAATGCTAAGAGCTCGCCGACACCCCCGTAGTGGACCCGGGGGATATTTGGTCCACCAACCCGTTTGCCGTGGGTTGCAGCCCTGTGTCGGCGGAGGAAGGGATCCTGGTGGTTGAGGGCAACAGGAGCTTGCAGCCATGTTCCTGTTGCTCAATACACCACTTTGGCCCTGACTGCGCCTAGACGGGTGGTCGAATGGGCCCGGTTCGACCAATCGGCTGGTCATGCCAAGCCCCGTGCATGGATTTTATGTAATTGCACAAAATGGGATTTGAAATCTTGGCGCCTTTGGATTATAGTATATTATTTAACTTGAATTTTGTATACATGAACTTTGCCTAAAGTCTTATGCCCAGAAGGCGGTGGCTCATGGGCCAATCTGGTGGAAGAATTATTCTTTTGTTTTTTCTGCTGGAGTATATCATCCGGGTATCCTTGGTGCTGCAAGTTGGAGACACACTTGTGTTTAGCATCGTCTTCATGACACTCCGTGGTGGGTGGGGAGCTCGGATGATGAATCTTAAAACACTAAACATGGATTACGAAACTCCCCTAAAGAAAACAAAACGTCCTCTCGACACTGATCCTGATCATGATGACCACAGACAGCGAAAATCAATTGACTACTGGCCACGTTATTTAGTAATGGAGACTATAGATAACACACGAATGAAGTTAAATACTTTTGCAGTGCAAAAAGGCATACAAGGCATAGCTGGTGATGTGAAAAACATTAGACTTTTGCGTTCAGGGTAATTGCTCATTGAGTGCAGCAAAAGGCAACAAGCAACTAATTTGATGTCAACTGAAACGTTCGTCGGCATTCCGGTATCAGTCTCTCCTCACAGAACACTTAACACCAGCAAAGGAGTTGTTAGAGACAGAGATCGATTGTTCGCTGACATGTCCGAACTTGATATTGTTTCGGAAATGAAAGACCAAGGAGTCATTTACGTCAAGCGTTTTGCAACACGCAAAAACCACGAAACCGTTCTGACGAACACTTACCTGTTCACATTTTCTTCTCCCAATGCTCCCAGATCAATAAAGGCAGGATATTGTAACATGACCGTTGACACCTACATACCAAATTCTTTGAGGTGTTCCAAATGCCAGAAATTTGGTCATGGTGTTAGTACTTGTACATTGTCCGTTGTATGTGCTCACTGTGGTGAGAAGACACATACAACAGAAGATTGCGAGAGTACTTTTAAGAAATGTACCAACTGCTCGGGTGCTCACTCATCTTTTTCCAAAGATTGTCCAGTTTGGAAACAGCATATGGAGATCAACAAGATCAAATTTACTCAAAACATTAGTTTCTCTGATGCAAAAAAGATTGTCTTAGGTTCTGAGATTAAGGAAACGTATGCTTCCATTGCAAAAACAACGTCTGATAAAACCCATACAGTAACCACGTCATCTGCAAGCTGTCAAACGAACTTGACTTGGCTTAAAACTGAATCTCCTATGATGTTACCGCCTGTAATATCTACACAAACTGTGGAACCACTTCCTGACAAGGCCCAAACCCAATCAGAACCATCTTCTGCTTGTGATACATCTTCTCAGGCATCACAAATGACTCAGTCTAACAGAAACGTTCAACCAGTTGTCAAAAGCAAAACCAAACCGAAACCAGATTCTTTCACAAAGCAAAGTGGCAGGGCCCCAAAGGGGTCAGATGATAAGATCAGATTATTTAATAGATACGGATCGCTTGAGGACATGGACGTGTCTGAAAACGTCCATTCTAGGGCACATAGCTTGTCGCCCTCGAAAAAGGTACGGGGTAGATCCCCTATTAATCCACCTAAAAGATAGGTCCATCTCAGCATATCGTGCAGTGGAACTGTAGAGGACTACGAACAAATTTTAATGAAATACAGTTGTTAATCCAGGATTTAGCACCATCAGCGTTCTGTCTGCAAGAGACATATCTGAAACAGACAGATAACTTTAGTTTACGTCATTTTGAAGCGTATCATTATTTTTCCCCTCCAGGTGATAGGGCCACTGGAGGTTCAACTATCCTCATACGACGGGATGTTATTCACAGCCCTGTTACACTTAAAACTAATCTACAAGCTGTTGCTGTGCGACTGACTCTGGGAATAGCATTTACACTATGCTCTCTGTATATTCCGCCTTCCTCAACACTACAACAGACTGATCTTCAATCACTATATGACCAACTCCCGAAGCCATGTATTATTATGGGTGACCTAAACGGTCACAACCCATTATGGGGCAGTACTAACACTAATGCTAAGGGCAAAATACTTGAAGATTTCATTTCAAATAATGATCTGTGCATATGTAATGATGATTCAAGCACCTATCTGCACCCTGCAACTGGCACTTATTCTTCTCTAGACTTATCTCTTGCAGATTCTAACCTCCTCAATGAATTTGATTGGTCTGTTCATAATGACCTTTGTGGAAGTGACCACTTCCCAACTATCCTCTCACAAATTACTCCATCTGATTCGCCATCGTTTACAAGATGGAACTTTTCGAAGGCTAACTGGTCTTTATATCAAACTATGTGTGAATCAAAACTGCGACCTGAGTGTTTCACTAATATAACTGATCCCATTGAAACTTTTTCTGACATTTTAAATAAAATAGCTGATGAGTGTATACCAAAGTCCTCTACGACTCCACATGTACGAAAACCATGGTTCAATGCAAATTGCAGACAGGCCAGAAAAGCGAGGAAAAAGGCAGAACATTATTTTCGCCGTCACCCAACTGTCCATAACTTAAATAAATTCAAAATACTGAATGCAAAGGCGCGTCGTACGTTTAAACAAAACAAACGACAATCTCCAAACTTAATTCACGCACGCCGATGTCCAAGGTCTGGAACATGATTCAAAGAATTAAAGGCAAAGGTTCCAAATCTGCCGTACACCATCTCAAAGATGGTGATAATTTAATTACTGATAAGTCTAAAATTGCAAATAAAATCGGAGAAACTCTTGCCAAAAATTCATCATCAACAAATTATGTTCCTGAGTTTCAGAGATATCAGAAACAACAGGAAAAGACAAAACCTAATTTCGAATCAAATAACGGTGAAGATTACAATGAAGTGTTTTCATTACATGAGCTACAAACTGTTCTTGAGCAAGCTCATGACACTGCTACCGGTGATGATAATATCCATTACCAGCTTCTGAAACACTTACCTGAACCATGCTTGATGACCCTTTTAGATATATTTGATACAATATGGACGTCTGGGGAATTTCCTCCATCATGGCGTAATGCTGTTGTAATCACAATACCAAAGCCTGGCAGGGATCATACAGATCCGTCAAACTACAGACCAATATCTCTAACTAGCTGCGTCTGTAAAACCATGGAACGTATGGTGAATAATAGATTAACTTGGTATCTTGAAACCAATAACCTAATAACCAATATTCAGTGTGGTTTCAGGAAAAATCGTAGTACCATTGACCATTTGGTACGCTTAGAATCCTTCGTTAAAAATGCTATAGTAAATAAACAACATGCTGTATCAATTTTCTTTGATCTTGAGAAAGCTTATGATACAACCTGGAAGCATGGCATTTTGAAAGATTTGCATGATTTTGGTTTGAGGGGTCGTTTGCCTCTTTTTATATCAGAATTTTTAAAAGACAGACAATTTCAAGTTCGAGTGGGTTCTACCCTGTCTGATCATTACAATCAGGATCAGGGTGTCCCTCAAGGCAGTATTTTGTCTGTAATACTTTTTACCATCAAGATCAACAGTTTATCCAAGGTTTTAAATGATTCCATTGATGGATCATTATTTGTGGATGATTTTAATATTTCCTGTCGTGGTAAAAATATGCATACAATTGAACGGCAACTGCAGCTATGTTTAAACAAAATAAATAAATGGTGTCTTGAAAACTGCTTTAAATTTTCTAAATCCAAGATGAATTGTATACATTTTTGTAGACAATATAAGCCTCATAAGGACCCAGAATTATCTTTAAATGGCACCCCTATCAAAGTTGTAAAGGAGGCCAAGTTCCTGGGTGTACTTTTCGACTCTCATTTAACATTCTTACCACACATTAAATCCCTTAAAGCTAAATGCCTGAAGGCACTAGATTTGCTAAAAGTTGTTTCAAATTCAAAGTGGGGAGGGGATCAAGCTACCCTCCCTCACTTATACAGATCATTAGTCCGATCTAAACTTGATTATGGCTCCATCGTATATGGTGGAGCATGTAAAAGCAACCTGAAACTTCTTGATTCTATCCACCACCAAGGTCTCAGACTTTCTCTTGGGTCCTTCAGAACCTCACCTGTTGACAGTCTCTATGTTGAGACTGATGAACCTTCTCTTACACAACGCCGTATAAAATTGTCTTTACAATATATCACAAAACTATACTCGAACAAATCTAACCCTGCATATAACTGTGTCTTCAATCCTCTTTATGAGGATTTGTCTAGCAAAAAGTCTTCACTTGTTCCACCTCTTGGGCTCAGAATAAAGCCGTTTATTGCTGCTGCTGGTATTGAGCTGGACAACGTAGCTGTTTTCCGTCTTCTTTCCTCTCCCCCTTGGCAGTTGGTTAGGCCACAGGTTGACCTAACATTAACATCATTTAAAAAATCAGAAACGAATGAATTACAATATAAACAAGAATATAATCAATTGAAACTTACATATAACAATTACAAATCCTTATTTACAGATGAGTCCAAGGACGGTGGCGCAGTTGCGTGTGCCACTGTCATTGGATCCAGAACAATATCTTCTAGATTACCAGATTGCAGCTCTATTTTTACAGCTGAAGCTAAAGCCATATTAACAGCTCTTAAATATATTCAAAGACACCCGAAACGTAAACAGTATATAATATATTCGGACTCTCTTTCTTGCCTTCAGGCTATCTTGCTTGACTGTGTTGAGTATTCTATCACAAGGGATCAGTATGTTAATTCACAAACTATGAAGGATCTTTTTAACAGTGTTAGTCCTCATTTAATTATTGCATTTTTAAAGGAATTAAATTTGTTAACTGAACTGTAAATAGATAAATATTTTAAAATTGGAAGATTAAATTTGTAACTCAAATCGTTAGTGGCTGTACCCTCAAAGGGGGTTGAAGTACCGTAAAACAATTGTCCTCCTGAGAGGGTTCGTAAGTCCACAAACATTTGAAGTAAAGTTCAGTTTTCCAGCCTTTTAATCGTAGAATAAGTGTGTTTTTACTTTATGGCTAGATTTGTCTAAATTGCTAATAGCTGAAGGGATGATGTAAATCCAGCTAGGGTCCATGCAGGAAACAAATGTACTGTGAGTCCCCATGGTCCTTAGTATGGTGATCTACCTTCAGTTGTTGGCAACCTATAGCTCATTTTTATATTGTACTGTCCTCTTTGATACATTGTTTTAGGTCTATTCACTAGTTTTATATTCTATTCTGTGATATTCTAGTCAGTTTTACTGTCCTTCGCTGACAGGGTTTTGCAATGTCCGTGCTATTAATTCATTTGTATTTTTATAATTAATCGTTCTCGTCACGATATGGCTGCAATATTGCCGATGTGACGTTAAATATTAACTCACTCACTCACTCATTCGGAATGGGCAGAAAGATGACAAGTATCTTTTAATCTCAGTAAGACAGAATCGATACATTTTACTCGTAAGTTGCAACCAACTCCAATGCCGAATCTAACCATGAATGACAATGTCATTTAGGTCTCATACTTCAGCACGATTGCTCATGGAAGGAGCACATTAACGACTGTGCTAAAAAAAGTTGTCTAAGAAGTCTCTAATACTGTTTGAAATGGAAACACTAGAAACCATGTACAAACAATTCATATTACCAGTTTTTGATTATTGCAGTCATATGTGGGATATATAATTGTACCAAACAGCAAGCTGAAATACTTGAGAAGCTCAATCTTGATGCTCTAAGAACCGTGTGTAGCGCGTCTCGTGGTACCAGTCTCTCTCTCTCTCTCTCAGTTCACTGAGATCAGGCCTATGGTACACTGTCCTAAAATATTTTATATCGACAGATCTAAAATGTCCTATACTAACACATATTCTTATAGGGTCGAGGGTAGACCTGACGTGAAAGGTTATCTACAGAAGTTCCGTATCTGCGTATCTACATTATATTGATAGTAAGAGACATATGTATTTCACTCTGAAGGTCCCCGTTGTGTCCTGTGGATCTAAAGTCTGCAATGAGAGTTCCCAACGTGTGGATGAAGGCTGTAGACATGTCTGTATGGAAGGTAAGTGTATCAAGCAGAAGAGTGCACGTTGCTCACCATTACCTTATTCTCTCTCAATCAAATGTTTGGTCATACTACTTGCCTATAACAGTTTGTGCTTCTAACGTATCCTCCTTTCACATAGCGTCTCAGCATCAAATGTTCTTGAATTATATCATATTTGTAAACTGGCTTGTGCAGACGATGGGAGGCATTTTATAACTGTCGAGTCAATATTTACTTAACTCTCAGGCCAATGGGTGCTTTACTGTTGAATCAACGTTTGCTTCAATATTCAGTACCCTCGCGAGGCAGTCTGAAACGACTGATCCAATCCAGGAAGGCTGTCATGTTGAAACCAATGCATTCGTCAGTTTGAATTCACCTTGAACTCTGACCATGAATCAGCAGGTGAAATAAATGCTTCCCCTCGTCATGTGTAACCTGTTATGATGGCGACTTTAATGCTCATACTAGTAATGAAAACAATCCTATTTACGAAGACCGTAATGATCTTGGTAATGATGATGCCTATACAGATGAAGATAATGTTCCTGTTGACCAGCGCGTGTCCCATGACAGCGTGGTTAACAAATTCGGGTGTGTGTTACTGAATCTGTATTATGTTTGTCGCTTGTTCATAATGAACGGTAGAGTAGAATGAGACAGAGGTGGAGAGTTTACATTTGTTGGAGAAAATGGCTCAAGTGTGGTTGCTTATTTCCTTGCATCCGGTGATTTGTGTGAATTGGCAGAAAAATTAAATGTTGGTGATAGGCCTGATTCTGACCAGGCCTCTGGAGTTGTCGCTCACGTTTCCTTCTACCTATCGTTCTAACCGGACAGTGGATTGTGCTGAGAGTTTTAGCAAGTTTGTATGGGATGCTTCTATGCAGGATGATTATAATATGTTTCTCAAAGGAAGTCGAGATGCCAATAAAGAGTTAATAATTTGCAAATTAGAGACTTCTCTAGAAGAGAGCATAGACAATTATATATAGTGTATTTTAAATTCGGCAGCCTGTATGAGGAGACAGTTTAAACAAGGTGATTTAAACCGTAAACCGAAATTCGACGAGGAGTGTATTCTAGCTACATCGGAATCTCGGAAGGCCCTTAGGCAGTTTAGACGTTATCGCTCTGTGCAGAATCGTAGAAGGTATTGCAAAATCAGAAATAAGTATAAGAGTGTCTGTAGAGCTTTCAAGCGTGAAGTGCAAAACACAAGCCTATCTCGACTCCACAGCCCAAGGCTATTTTTGCGAAATATTCGCACCCGCAAAAGGGTCTTCCCACCCTTATCGAGTATATCACAGGCAGAATGTGTTTGCCTCTTCAGGGACTCGTTTTCTGAGGACGATATTATCTATGATGCACTTGATGACACAGTAGATACTGATGATGGATGTGGCGAGTTTAGTGATGTTGATAAGTCTCTACTCGAGTCTCCCATTACAGAATTAGAAACAGTTAACACTGTATCGCGTCTTAAAGCTGGAAAGTCTTCTTGGGCGGATAGTGTTTTTCCAGAGATGATCAAAACTGCCTTGCCTGAGATAATGACGCTCCTTGTTGAAAGCTTTAACCTGGTATTTGACTCTAGATGTTTCCCGTCTGAAAGGGCTAATTCAGTAATTGTTCCAGTATTTAAAAATGGAAACACAAATAACCCTAACAATTATTGGGGCATCTCTCTGACAAGTGTCGTTGGTAAAATGTTTGTATCTATTATCAATAATAGGCTAACACAGTGGTCAAATATGAGAGACTTGATTCCAGATTCACGAGCTGTGTTTACAAAAGAGTACTCAACCTTTGATCATATGTTTACGCTATACTCAGTAGTCAAGCGATGTTGAACTTCTAGTAAAAGAAAATTGTAAGTAGTTTTTGTTGATTTTAGAAAGGCTTTTTGATTCTGTAGATAGAAATAAACTGTGGAAATGTCTTAGAAATAGGGGTCTTAAAGGCAAAATGTTTGATATTATCAGATCAATGTATTCAAATGTAAAGTCTTGCGTTCAATGTGATAATGATTTCAGTGATTATTTTGATTGCCTTGTTGGTGTACGACAAAGCTGTGTTCTAAGCCCCATACCTTTTTCATTCTTTATTAACGAGATATATTTTGACATTATACACTCTGGCAGACATGGCATCCAATTATCTCCTGATCTTGCTGAACTCTTTATTATACTTTTCGCCGATGATGTGATCCTAATGTCAAGCACTGTTGGCCTTCAGAGGCAAATTAACAGACTATCACATTATTCAGATAACTGGCGACTTGATGTTGATCTTGAAAAGACCAAAATTGTTGTTTTTCCTAAGGGTGGCCAAATGGCAGCTATAGAGAAATGGTACTTTAAAGGTGAACGTGTGACCGTTGTCAACAAATATAAATACTTAGGGGTATTATTTGCACATACACTAAACCTGAATAAATCTATTATTAATTTGGCAAATAGAGGGGGAAAGGCTTTACTACAATTGCTCTCTGCTATACCGAATTTGGGGTTGTTGGTTCCAGTATATTTTTCAAGTTCTTTGATTCCCATGTGCAGTCTATTCTCCTCTAGGATATGAAATCTTGCGCTTCAAGGAATTTTATACCATTGAAAAGGTTCACCTTCTTGTATGTCTCCTTATGTCTACCCCTAATAGTATGGTGTACGGTGAATGTGGGAGATTCCCTTTGTACATAATTTCTTACTCTCGCTGTTTAAAGTACTGGTGTAAAATAATAAATATGCTAGAACATCGTCTGCCAAAGCCTGCAATATGATTGTTCATCTTGATAATATTGGTAAAAACACGTGGGCAACCCGT
Source organism: Haliotis asinina (assembly GCF_037392515.1). Taxonomy (NCBI): domain Eukaryota; kingdom Metazoa; phylum Mollusca; class Gastropoda; order Lepetellida; family Haliotidae; genus Haliotis; species Haliotis asinina. The sequence goes on along the minus strand of NC_090280.1, from coordinate 48,411,116 downwards.
ATTCGTAGTCTTTTGTTTAAATACGGCTTTGTATGTATCTGGTTATACCAAACCCATGCATTTATCAAACATTTTCGTACCAGGGCTATCGATATCTTCAAACAGGACTGGCATTCATCACTATATGAAAGTTCAAGATATGACTGTTATCGTGAGTTTAAATCTCTACTTGAACCTGAGTCGTATCTATACAACGTACGTAATACAATCCTTCGTATTGCTTTCATACGCCTGAGATCTAGACTTGAGTTATGTATCAATCAAGGAAGATGTTCATCTAATATAAAATCAACAAAGGCTCTGTCCATTCTGTAACACTGTTGAGAATGAATTTCACTTTTTATTTATTTGTCCTGTATATAATGATTTAAGGCAGATTTATTGCCCGCCCTTTGCTACGATCACACAAGAATGCTACACATTTTTATGCAATACTTTCAAGTAAAGCATCCCTATTACAACCTGAGACAGCTCTATTTATCCATCACGCGCTCCTGTTGAGGAGAGATTCACCGTAACGTGTGTCATACATACAATACATATATGTTTTGTACGGGATCTTCTCGTTTATCCACCACATTTTGTTCTAGGTGTGCAAATCAGTGAAGCGGAATAATCCTCTAGAAAATTGATGACTTTTTTATTTCGATCCCTGTGAAATAGAGTCCCCCCTTCATGATAATGACAAATGATATCGATAATGGCAACAACACCAGTCTATATTTTTCAATTAAGGATAACAGTTTTCAACCAGTTTCATTTCTGGACATTCCACACTGGCATCACAACACGCATACACATTTATTTCAATACTGGACAATCCATATGACATTTAATTACATTTCTCCACATTTAATACACTATTCACTACCCATTTAAATGGGACACAGCATCACAAAATGCATACACATTCAAGTTGCTAGCGATGTACTGCTGCTTAAGGTTACAAAGACGGTCGTTGAAATGGATATATTTGGCCTTATTATGTAGAGGTTTCGCACCGGCCCTAAACACTCTGACTGAAATGGAAGTAAGTTTACATTTGGGAAAGTCTCAACGATGGCATTTGGGGCGGTCGATATAGGTGTAAGAGGGTTGCTTGATCCCCTGCCCACTTTGAGTTGGAAACAACTTTCAACAAGTCAAGAGCATTCAGGCATTTAGATTTAAGGGACTTGATATGAGGCAGAAATGTTAAGTGGGAGTCAAAGATTAGGCCCAAGAACTTGGCCTCCTTACAACTTTGATGGGAGTACCATCTAAATATAGTTCAGGGTCCTTATGTGGCTTATATTTTCTGCAAAAATGTATACAATTAGTTTTGGATTTAGAAAATTTAAAGCCGTTTTCAAGACACCATATATTTAGTTTGTTTAAACACAACTGCAGTTGCCGTTCAATAGTATGCATATTTTTCCCACGACAAGAAATATTAAAATCATTCATAAATAACGATCCATCTATTCAATCGTTTAAAACTATTTATCTTTATGCTAAAAAGTGTGACTGACAAAATATTGCCTTGTAGAACACCCTGATCGTGATTGTAATGATCAGACAGGATAGAACCCGTCTTGATGATGGAGGAACATCACATGGAGTTACAGCTTTTAATATAGTAGGAAAATGGTCATTTCTACACAGGTCATCGTGGACTGACCATTCGGATTCATTTAATAGTTCTGAATTTGTCAATGACAAGTCGAAAGCAGAATAGGTCCCTGTACCAGGGTGTAAATATGTGTTGGAACCATCATTATAAATACATAAGTCATTGTCAGAACAAAAGTCCTCCAACAATTTACCTCTAGTGTTTGTATGTACACTACCCCAAAGTAAATCTCCCATTACAATACAGGGCTTCGGGAGCTGATCATATAGAGCTTGAAGATCGGTTTTGGCAAAAGCCGAAGATGGTGAAATATAAAGAGAGCATAGCGTAAACGCTACATGTAAAGTAATTCTCACAGCAACAGCCTGCATATTAGTATTAAGTGAAACAGGGCCTTGAATAATGTTTTGTTAAACTAGAATGGATGATCCGCCAGTGGCTCTATCACCCGGAGGTGAAAAACAATGATATGCATTAAAATGATGAAGGTCAAATGGATCTGTCCGCTTTAAATATGTCTCTTGGAGACATAACGCTGAAGGTATAAAATCTTGGACTAATAGCTGTAATTCATGTAAATTAGTCCTCAATCCTGTGCAGTTCCACTGTACAATGTTATTTGAAGAAACTATCTTTTGGGGGGATTTATTGGGGATCTGCCCCGCACTCTTTTGGAGGGCGACAAGCTATGTGCCCTAGAATGGACGTTTTCAGAAACGTCCATATCTTCAAGAGATCCATATTTATTGAACAACTGAATTTTATTTTGTGACCCCTTTAGGAGCTCTGCCACTTTATTGTTTTGAAGCATCAGGCTTTGGTTTCGGAGAGGTATTTCATAAGCCATGATTGGTGCCATATGGGTAATCATCCGAGCTCCCCACCCACCACGGAGTATCACAAGGTCAATGCGAAAGCAAGCGGGCCTCCAACTTGCTGCACCAAGGATACTCGGATGATATACATCATTAGAAGAATTATAAGTAATTAATCTACCAGATTGGCCCATGTGCCATCGCCTTCTGGCATGAGACTCTAGGCAAAGTTCATATTTTCATAATTCACAATTACGAAAGTTACAGATCAGTAGTGCCAAGGCCGAAATTCAAAACAATTCCAAATCAAACTTGTGCAATGACACATACACAGTCCATGCACAGGGCTTGGCATGACCAGCCGATTGGTTGAATTGGGCCAATTCAACCACCCGCCTAGGTGAAGTAAGGGCCAAAGTGGTGTGTTGGGCAAATGGAACCCAGTTAAAAGCCCAAATGCCCTCAACCACTAGGATCCCGTCCTCCACCGACACGGGACGCAACCCACGGCAAACAGGTTGCCCAATGTAGTCGCTTCTTACGACAAGCAATGGGGTGCTGTGGACACATTCCGTCCCGGGTCCACAGTTTAGAAGAGCACTTAGCGTTACCCAACACCCAGCACGAGGAGGTGGCTCTTCATGGGTGCCTCGAAACAAATAATCTTATCACTGATATACAGTGTGGTTTTCGTAAAAACAGAAGTACTGTCGATCACTTAGTGCGTTTGGAATCATTTGTTTAAAATGCACTTATTCATAAACAACATGCTGTGTCTATCGTCTTTGATCTAGATAAAGCATATGACACAACCTGGAAACAAGGTATTTTAAGAGACTTACATGACTTCGGCTTGCGAGGTCGTTTACCTCAATTTATATGACTGACAAAATACTTTTTAAATGACAGAGTTTCCACTACGAGTGGGTTCTAACCTGTCTGATGATTATAATCAGGATCAGGATCTTCCACAAGGCAGTATTTTGTCAGTCACACTTTTTAGCATAAAGATAAATAGTTTATTAAAAGTTTTAAATGATTCAAATGATGGATCGTTACTTGTGGATGATTTTAATATTTCTTGTCGCGGTAAATATATGCATACTATTGAACAGCAACTGCATTTGTGTTTAAACAAAATACATAAATGGTGTGTTGAAAACGAAACGGATTCAAATTTTCTAAATCCAAAACTAATTGTATACATTTTTGTAGAAAATATACGCCACATAAAGACCCTGAACTATCTCTAGATTTCACTCCCATCAAGCTTGTAAGGAGGCCAAATTCTTGGGTTTAATTTTTGCTTCTCATTTAACCTTTTACCGCACATTAAAACCCTTAAAGCTAAATGACTGAAGGCACTAGATTTGTTCCAAGTTGTTTCCAACTTAAAGTGGGAAGTAGATCAAACTACCCTCCTACACCTGTATCGATAGCTGGTCCGTTCGAAACTTGATTATGGGTCTATCGTATTTGGTGGAGCCTGCAAAAGCAGCATTAAACTTCTTGATTCTGTCCATCATCAATGGTTAAGACTTTGTCTTGGGTCTTTTAGAACGTCCCCTATTGACAGTCACTACGTTGAGGCTGATGAAACATCTCGTGAACAACGCCGTATAAAGGTAGCTTTACATTACACTACTAAATTATACTCTAATGACTCTAACCTTGCCTTCAATCTCCTTTATGAGGTTTTATGCAACAAAAAATCTTCTCTTGTCCCGCCTCTAGGACATAGAATTAAACTCTTTCTTTCTTCGGCCGGCATTGAGTCGGAAAACATTGCTCCCTCCCGTCTTCTTTCTTCTCCTCCTTGGCAGTTGGTTAGGACACAAGTTGACCTTACACTTGAAGTTGGACCTAACATTGACCACATTTAAGAAATCAGAATGTAAGAATGTAATCAACTAAAATATAAATATAGCAATTATAAATCCTTATTTACAGATGAGTCCAAGGACGGTGGCACAGTGGCTTGTGCCAATGTCATTGGATCCAGAACAATATCTTTTAGATTACCAGAGAAAAGTTCTATTTTTTCAGCTGAAGCTAACGCCATATTAAAGGCTCTTAAATATATTCAAAGACACCCTAAACATAAACAGTGTATGATCTATTCCGACTCTCTTTCTTGCCTGCAGACTATTAAAAACATTTCTTGTAAACATTAACATTAGATCTTTTATCCGTGATCTGATGCAGAAGAAGTGGGACACCCAGGTAGGGATCAATAAATTACATGACATCAAACCCTCTATAGGTTATTCTTACTTGGGTTGTCAGTCCAGATTTGAAGAGGTCATTATGAGACGATGGATGAAAGAATCACGGTCAAGCATGTCTTGCTTGATTCCGTTGAATATTCCATCATTAGGTATACCTATTTTAAATCACGTAGTATGAAGGACCTTTTTACTAATGTCAGTTCTCATTTAATTATTGCATTTTTAAAAGAATTGGATTTGTTGAATGAATTGTAAATAGATATATTATTGGCAGTTTAGATTAGTAACCGAGATTGTTAGTGGTTGTACCCTGAAAGGGGGTTGAAGTATCGTAAAATTATTGTCCCCCTGAGAGGGTACATAAGTCCCAAAACGTTCGATGTAAATTTTAGTCAACCAGGTTTTTAATCGTAGTATTCATGTTATTCTAAGTTTGGCTAGCATTTCATACAATCTCCAGCGGCTGAAGGGATGATGTAAATCCAACTAGGGTCCATACAGGTAGCAAAAGTACTGTAAGTCCCCATGGTCTCTAGTATGGAGGTCTACCTTCAGTTGTTGGAGACCCCTAGCCTGTTTTTATATTGTTTTTTTTTTCCAGATAGTGATATTAGCTTTAACTTTCCACACTTGTTATAAATTGTAACTGTGATATTCTTGTTGTTTTACTGTCCTTTGACGACAAGGTTATTATGAAATACATATCTTTCATTTCAGCATTAAACGTTCTCGTCACGATATGGCTGAAATATTGCCTATGTGACGTTAAATATTAACTCACTCACTCACTCTAACTAATGCTAGTTGTAATTCAAATTGTGATATTCCAGTTGTTTTACTCTACTTCGTTGACAGGTTATGTAATGTAGATATGGTCATTGTTGAATGTTCTCGCCACGATATGGCTGAAATATTGCCGATGTGACGTTAAAAAGTCACTCACACACTCGTTGACAGGGTGTTACAGTGTGTGTGCTATTAATCTATTAGTATTTTACAATTACTTGTTCTCGTCACGATATGGCTGCAATATTGCCGATGTGACGTCAAATATTACCTCACTCACTCACCACTAGTATATATCACAGATATCCATTTAAGACTAGTAATTACAGGGGAGGTAACTGGTTTGATAGAGAATGTATTGAAGCGCTTTGTAAGGCTCGCCGTTTTCTTCGTGCATTTCATGCCGATAACAGTTTCAGAAATAGACAACGGTATATGGACTCGTGGGAGTCATATCAGCAGCTTTGTTCATTAAAAATGTCTTGCCAGTTTCAAGACTATGTGGAATAATTATACAAGGCATTGCTGACGAGGGATACTAAATCATTCTGGGCAATCGTTAACCAGAAGCGTTTTTCTATGGATAATGAGATTAAACCCTCAGAGTGGGTTGATTACTTTGAACAGTTGTTTAAAGGTGTTTCTAAAACAAATGTTGAGGCAGAGTTTCATGAAGTAGTTCAAACGTTTGTAGCTTCTGTAGATGTTGATTTTACTACTCCTAAGGTGGAACAAGAATATCTTGATAGGGAAATATCCATGCAGGAAGTAGTCGACGCTGTAGAGAGTATGCAGTCGGGTTAAGCGCCGGGCCTTAGTGGGATTAGTATAGAGTTCTCAAAAAATGCCCCAATTTGTTGCCTCCAAATGTTACAATTTTTATTTAATGCCATACTATAATCAAGAGTATATCCGTCAGCCTGGACCCTCGGTGCCATTATTCCCCTCATAAAAAGGTGGTGTCGATATACCGTCTAACTATTGACCAATCACACTTTTGGAAGTTTCAGGGAAGATATTGGCTAAGATTATTCATAGTAGGCCGTTTACCTGGGCTCAACAAAGAAATGTTCTCAGTCAAGAGCAAGCAGGTTTTAGACATGGTTTCCAAACAGCAGATAATATCTATATTATCCATACTGTTGTTAATAAATATTTATCATTATTTAGGGGAACTTTATATTGAGCTTTTGTTAATCTAAAGGCTGCACTCGACTCCGTTCACAGAAATAGTTTCTTTTAAAATCTGTGGCTTGGAAATGTGAGAGGAAAAATGTTCACTTTACTTAAAAATACGTATCAAAATGGAAAGTCATGTGTTTCACGTAAAACAGGCTATACCTCCTTTTTTGAATATATGTATGGAGTGCGTCAAGGATGCCAATTATCCCCATTTTCGTTCTCCTTTTTAATTAATGACGTAGTGGAATATTTGTCTACTGATAAACAGAAGTGTGTTAATCTAGACTTCATAGAGCTGTTTATTCTGTTGTTCGCAGATGGCATTGTTCTATTTGATAGTACAGTAGTGGGGCTGCAGAAGAGAATCGATAAGTTAAATTCCTATTGCAACAAATGGCAACTTAAAATATATATTGACAAGACTAAGATTATTGTTTTTAGAAAAGCAGACAAACTTAGGAAATATGAAACGTTCTTTTTAAACGGAACCCCTATATAGTTCTATCATATAAATATCTCGGTGTTCACTTTCTGTGCTCTGGACGTTGGTATCAAACTCAAAATACTTTAGCGGAACAAGCATGGAAAGTACTCTCTATTGTTAGATCGTCTATGAAAAAAATCGCAAAGTTACCATTGAAAGTCTTATTATATATTTTTGATGTTACAATTCTTCCAGTTTTGATGTATGGTTCTGAAATTTGAAGGTTCCATCCCTCACCAAATATACAAAATGTCCATGACAAGTTTTGTAAGCAAATACTTCACCTGTCAAGTACTACTGCAAATAATACTGCACGTAGTGAATTAGGTCGTTACTCTATGAAAGTTAATGTGTATTGTAAAATTGTGAAGTATTGGACCAGACTAATAAATCAAAATGAGAATTTTGCTGAAAAGAATCTTGATTGCTGGGCTTTGACAGTTAAGAAACTTCTCTTCAGTTATGGTTTTGGAAATGTGTGGATTGATCAACAAATTACAAAGGTTAACAATTTCCTTATACAATTAAAGCAGAGGTGCATTGACATTGATCTCCAAACATGGTCCTCAGATCTTATAAAATATACTAAGTTTTTTCAGACAAATAAAAATGACTGTGAAAGAACAATATTACATTAAAGCTGTCAATGTGAAGGTATATCGTATTGCCCTCTGTCGATTTCGCAGAAGCAAAAGTTATATCAACCGCTGTTAAATATACTGAAAGACACCCCATACATAAACAATATATAATCTATTCAGACTCTCTTTCTTGTCTTCAGGCGATTAAAAATATTTCTTGCAAACATCCACTTTTAATTGAAATTGTTGAATTGTATAATGTCTTATAACTGGCCAATACGACATCTTCTTTTGTTGGTTACCCAGTCACGTAGGAATTTCTGGGAACACAATGGCCGATCTTGCTGCCAAGGTAGCACTCAACAAATCTGTGACACCACTTCTAATCCCTTCCTCTGACTACAGAGATAGTATTAGATCTTACAACCGTGGCCTTATGCAAAAGAGGTGGGACACTCAAGTAGGTATAAATAATTATATGAAATAAAACCCTATATTGGTTACGCCTACCTGGGCTGTCACTCAAGATTTGAAGAGGTCATTTTGCGACGATGTCTTGTTGGCCATGCCAGATATACTCATGAATGCCAGTTAAAAAGCCAGGATCCTCCGCTTTGTATCCCTTGTGATGAGAGAGTCACTGTCAAGCATATCCTGGTTTACTGTATTGAATCACAATGGATAAATATTTCAGTGTCAAAAGGATCTTTTACCAGTGTTAGTTCTCACTTACTTATTGTTTTTTTTAAAAAAGAAAATGATTTCATGATTGAATTTTGAATATATGTTATAGATAAATGTATTTTAATGATTGGTAGTATAAATGTGCAACTGGTATTGTTAGTGACTGTATCCTCAAAGGGAGTTAAAGTATCGTAAAATTATTGTCCTCTAGAGTCCCAAAACGTTCTCAGTATAATTGTTGCTTATCCGGTTTTAAACGTAGTGTATTTGTTCGTTTAAAATTTGGCTAAACATTCGTACAAACGCCAGCGGCTGAAGGGATGGTGTAAATCCAACTAGGATCCATGCAGGCTGCAAAGATACTGTAAGTCCCCATGGACCCTGGTATGATTATCTACCTTCCGTTGTTGGCGGCCTATAGCCTGTTTTTATATTGTATCGTGCTGTATAGTTAGTGAGTGAGTGAGTTATTATTTAACGTCACGTCGGCAATATTTCAGCCATATCGTGACTTGAACATAACACTGAAATGGAATATATTTGCATTATAAAAACCTGTCGACAAAGGACAGTAAAACAACTAGAATATCACAGAAAAGAACGTAAAACTAGTAATTATACCTAAAACAGTTTATCTATAGAGGACAATACAATATAAAAACAGGCTATAGATTGCTAACATGTGAAGGCAGAGCGCCATACTAGGGACCATGGGGACTTACACTACTTTTGCTACCTGCATGAACCCTTGATGGATTTACACCACCCCCTCAGTCGTTAGCAATTTAGGCACATCTAGCCATAAAATTAAAAGAACACGTATACTACGATTAAAACAGCGGAGAGTTTGAATTTACTTTGAATGTCTGTGGACTCCTCTATAGTTAAATTGTTTTAGATTTAATTTCTAGTTTTAAAGATCTGTCTAGACCTGATAGTCTAGTTGCTTTACTGTCCTTCGTTGACAGATGTTTTACCATTCTCTATTATGTATGATATTAATGGTTCTCGTCACGATATGGCTGAAATATTGCCGATGTGAGGCTAAATTTTAACTCACTCACTCACATCTAAAACAGTTAAGCTATAGAGGACACTACAATATGAAAATGGGTTATATGTCGATTGCCAACAACTGAAGGTAGATCAACACACTAGTTACCATGGGGACTTACAGGGCCTTTGCTACCTGCATGGACCCCTTCAGCTGCTGGTGATTTTGGGACCATTCAGTTGATTTTTAAAGGAAATAAACAAACTACGTGTGGGACTTACGTATTCTGATATCCATAGAAAAGTATGGTACCAAATGTCTCCAAATGTACAGGTAACATGACCATCCGAAGTTCGACAGGACTGAATATTATTTTTGAAAACAGCTTTGACAGGCCGTGTACTTCCACAGTTTATATATATTATCATACATTATCATACATTAACTGATATCTCTATCCCTGTGCCCGATCCCAACCACCGTCTGCTGCACCCGCCGTGGGTTTGCTTATGAGATGACCCTCCCTACCTGTTTCCTTTGCTACCTGCATGGACCGTAGACGCACCCCATCCCCTCAGTCGTTAGCAAATTAGGCACATCTAGCCACCCATTTAAAAGGACACACATACTACGATTAAAATAGATTAAAAGCCCATGATTAACTGTTTTGGCCTACTCCACATATACCATTGAGGACAAGACAGACACGACTAACGTACTGTCGTCCAAGTTTTATAAAAAGTTTAACTTTGCGTTACAGCTCCACCACTGTGTAATCTCCATTACGCCTCAAAGACCGGGGACCTGTCAAAGGTGAAACTGCTTTTGTCACAGGGACAGGCGGACGTGAACTGCCAAGAGTGGATTGGTAGAACACCGGTGATGTGGGCAGTCCGTGGAGGATATAGAGATGTGATGGAGTTACTTATAAATAGAGGTGCTAACATAAACCTGGTGGATAGATTCGGCATGAACATCCTTCACTCAGCCTGTCTTGGAGGAGATGTAGAGGTGTTGAAGCATGTCCTTTCACAAAACATATTGGACATCAATGGTAGAGTATGGTGTGGGAGAACAGCTGTGATGCTGGCAGCAGAGAACGGACACAAAGACGTGGTGGAGCTGCTTGTTGACAAAGGAGCTGATGTGTCAATCGTGGATGAAACAGGTGACAACATCCTTCACTGCGCCTGTAGGGGGGGAGATGTGGAGGTGGTGAAGTACATCCTCTCACAGGAAATGGTTGACATCAACAGTCTAGGACATCGCAAGAAGACACCAGCGATGGTAGCAGGACAAGAAGGACATATGAAAGTGGTGGAATTACTGGCAAAACTTAGAGCTGATCTGTCTCTCAGTGATGTATCGGGAAGTAACATCCTTCACATTGCCTGTTACTGCGGACAAATTAATATCGTGAACTATATCCTCTCACTAAAGTTGGTGGACGTAAACAGCAGGGGATGGAAAAATAGGACATCAGTGATGGTAGCAGCAAAACATGGACATAAGGAAGTGGTGGAATTACTGGCAATACATAGAGCTGATCTGTCTCTCAATGATGAATCGGGAAGTAACATCCTTCACATTGCCTGTTACCGAGGACATATTGGTATCGTGAAATATATCCTCTCACTGAACTCTGTGGACGTAAACAGCAGGGGATGGAAGGATAGGACACCAGTGATGGTAGCAGCAGAACAGAGACATAAGGAAGTGGTGAAATTACTTGTACAACATGGAACTGATCTGTCACTCAGAGACAAATTGGGTAACGTTGTTCAAACTGCCTGTTACCGAAGACAAATTGATGTAGTGAAATATGTCCTCTCATTGAACTCGGTGGACATAAAAAACAGGGGATGGAAGAAGAGGATACCAGTGACGATTGCAACTGAACTGAGGAATGAGGAAGTGGTGGAACTACTCGTAAAAAATGAAATAGATCTCTCACTCACAGATGAAGACGGTCACACCATTCTTCACTTGGTTTCTTACAAAGGATGCGTGGATGTCCTCAAATATCTCCTCTCACTGAACTCTCTTGACATAAACAACAGGGGATGGAATAAAATGACACCAGTGATGCTAGCAGCAGACCACGGACACAAAGAAGTGATCGAACTACTCTTAAATCATAGAGCTGATCTGTCAATCAGTGACAAAGCAGGGAACAATATCCTTCACATTGCCTGTGACAGCGGACACATTGATGTAGTTCAGTATCTCCTCTCACTGAAGTTACTTGGCATAAACAGCAGGGGATGGAATAAGAGGACACCAGTGATGTTCGCAGCAGAAGAAGGTCACAAAGAAGTGATCGAACTACTCATAAACCATAGAGCTGATCTGTCAATCATTGACAAAGGCGGGAACAACATCCTTCACATTGCCTGTAAGAACGGACACATTGATGTAGTTCAGTATCTCTTCTCACTGAACTCTCTTGACATAAACAGCAGGGGGCGGAAGAAGAGGACACCAGTGATGTTCGCAGCAGAAGAAGGTTACAAAAAAGTGATCGAACTACTCATAAATCATAGAGCTGATCTGTCTATCATTGACAATGTAGGGAACAACATCCTTCATATTGCCTGTCAGAGTGGACACATTGATGTAGTTCAATATCTCCTCTCACTGAACTCTCTTGACATAAACAGCAGGGGGCGGAAGAAGAGGACACCAGTGATGCTAGCAGCAGACCACGGACATAAAGAAGTGATCGAACTACTCATAAATCATAGAGCTGATCTGTCCATCAGTGGCAAAGGAGGGGACAACATCCTTCACATTGCCTGTCAGAGTGGACACATTGATGTAGTTCAATATCTTCTCTCACTGAACTCTATTGACATAAACAGCAGGGGGTGGAAGAAGAGGACACCAGTGATGTCAGCAGCAAAAGGAGGTCACAAAGAAGTGATCGAACTACTCATAAATCATAGAGCTGATCTGTCCATCAGTGGCAAAGGAGGGGACAACATCCTTCACATTGCCTGTCAGAGTGGACACATTGATGTAGTTCAATATCTTCTCTCACTGAACTCTCTTGACATAAACAGCAGGGGGCGGAAGAAGAGAACACCAGTGATGTTCGCAGCAAAACGCGGAAATAGAGATGTAGTGGAACTACTGGTAGAGAACGAAGCTAATCTCACACTGACAGATGAAGACGGTAAAAATTTTCTTGATTTGGTCCACCAAGGGTGATATATTTAGAGGTGGTGCAATATGTCATGTCACTGGGAGCCATTAACACTGAGAACTAAAGGGAAATTAGTATTGAGGAAAACGAGATGGGTACACTTTGGACCTTGTTGTGCCACCTGTCTCTTACATGTAGCATAGGCTTTGTCAGTAGTTACATTATGTATATAGAGTGTTTTGTTTATGAAACTGTTCTGTTTTGCGCTTGCAAACGCTGGTTAAGGGAACTCTAGTCAGGCGTCCAGTGAAAGCGTGCTCGGTTGAGAAGTTTGCCACATGACATAGAGGTTTTACAAACTGTATTTTTTTACGTTACAAACCTTGGTCAATGTGCGTTAGGATCATTTCCGTTCAGGGAAAGTAATGACAATCCATGTTATAGCTTTGTGCATTTACTTAATGTCAATTTTGCATTTGTTTACAGTCAACGATCCAACTCATCTCGGCACTTGTATAAAATATGATATGCATGTCTGTTGAAGATAATGATGTAGAATACAAGTGAAATACACGATTATCGTCCTTAATATTGAATTCGGTGTTGTGTTGAACAAGAATGCATGTAGAGAATGCAGCATCGGGGTATAATGACAGTGGGAGTAAAGGAAACTGCAGTTCTTTTAGCAGTGGGAGTAGTAACGGATCAGTTTCAGCAACGGCCGCAGTAATGATAAATTGTCAATAACTGTTAGTGAACTAGCGTCTTCGCCATGTCTGTGGCTTTGACTCCGAGGTCTATCCATGGTACGACACTGAACATGTCCTAGGCGTCGTGGAAAATGATGGCATAACATGTGAAACTGGGGGCTTCCTTTTTTTTGCTGCTCAGGATGAGTAACTTCCAACTAGCAACGACAAAAAAATGTGATTCTTAAACAAAATAAATTTATTAATATGAAATTACGACTTAGTAATGAATTTACAGAGACTGTCCAATACCTTGTCGGCGTTAAGCAATATCCACTCATGAACTCACTCCAAAAACGTGTGGGTGGATTCCCTTTCTTGCTACAAACAGCGTATCTGAAAATACATGATGACATTGCTTTTGCTTCCACTAATGTCTTTGGCACCCGTGAAGAGCCACCTCCTCGAGGTGGGTGCTGGGTAACGCTAAGCGCTCTTCTCCCGTATGGAGCGGGGACAGAATGTGTCCACAGCACCCCATTGCTGGTAGTAAGAGGCGACTAAATTGGGCAACCTGTTTCCCATAGGTTGCGTCCCTGTGTCCGTGGAGGAGATCATGGTGGCAAATGGCATGGGAGCAATGAATAGCGTCAATGTGCCCCAAACACCACTTTGGCCCTAACTTCACCTAGACGGGTGGTAGAATGGGTCCGATTCTATCAATCGGCTGGTCACGCCGAGCCCTGTGGTATGTGCACATGCTTGACTGTGATTCTTTCATCACAAGGGATACAAAACGGATTATCTTCACCTTTTAATAAATATTCGTGAGTATACCTCGTATGACTAATGCGACATCCAATTTATAATTGGACTAAACTATCTTTTGGGGGGATTTATTGTGGATCTACTCCGCACTCTTTTGGAGGGCGACAAGCTATGTGCCCTAGAATGTACGTTTTCAGAAACGTCCATGTCTTCCAGAGACCCATATTTATGGAACAATTGGATTTTGTTTTGTGACCCTTTAGGATGTCTGCCACTTTGTTGTTTTGAAGCATCAGGCTTAGGCTTCGGTCTGCTTTTCACCGTTTGTTGACTATCAGCTGTCGATTGAGATTTTGAGTGTGACTGAGATGATGATTTGTGATCAGAAGAAGACTTTGAGGTACTAGGAAGTGATTCCTCAGTCTGAGATGATATAGCAGGGTACAAAAGCTGTGGAGAATCGCAATTTACCCAAGTCAAGTAGTTTGGCAGCCTGTGGATGATTTTGTTCTTTGTTCTTTTTGACTCAGATGATGTTTTTGCTACTGTAGCATAACTTTTTTTTGCCTCGGAAAAGGAGATATTTTGAGTAAACTTTATTCTGTTTATCTCCATTTGCTCTTTCGAAATTGGACACTGTTTAGAAAATGACGAATGATCGCCTGAGCAGTTGGTGCATTTTTTATAGTCACTGTCACAATCTTCTGTTGTGTGTGTTTTGTGAGCACACACAACAGACAGTGTGCAAGTACAGTATGGTTCAAAATTATTGAGAATAGCTAAAGCATTTCATATTATTAAACGAGAACAAATCAGATAAAATTGAATGTATTGTGAAAGTGAACTGACCTTTTCATGTTGTGTAGGTAACAATTTAATATTTTATCAAGTCTCCTTGAGCTTCACGGCACAGTCTAAGACGGGTAGGCATACTTCCTATCAGAGAGGTTAGTGTCTCGTGAGTTATGCTGTCCCAGTATCGGACCACTTCTCTCTTCATGTCTTCAATTTTTGTCAACCCCTTTTGATTCACACATTCCTTCATCATCCCCCAAATGTTCTCAATGGGATTTAAGTCAGGACTATATGCAGGAAATGGTAATGCAGTCACATTTTTCTCCTGAAACCACTGCTTGGCATGTTTTGCGGTGTGTTTAGGATCATTATCTTGCTGCAAAATCCAGTCATTTCCATAAAACACATGTGCACTTGGAAGGAGAAAATTATCTAATATGTTAGTGTAGCGTTGACTTGTCAGATTTCCCTCAAACACACACAGCGGGGTCGTTCCTAATAAGGATATCCCTCCCCATACATGAAACTTTGGGCTGTATTTAGGTCGTCGATACAACGGTGCTGACGCAGACTTTGTCCATATTTTCACATTATTGGGATATACCCATATTGAGCTTTCATCAGTAAAAATCACATTTTCCCAGTCAAAGTTTTCATGTACCAAACACCACTCAACACGCCTGTCTTTATGTTCTTGTTTCATGAGAGGAGAAGGAATTCCAGTCTTTTTCTCCCATTCAAGATCAATCAAATTTCTTCTAACTGTAGATATTGATACAACTGTTGATCCCCTTTCTATCATTTCATACCTGATGTTGGAGATGCTTGCCCTTTGCTTTTTAGACGCTAAAATTCCCAACCGGACGCGATCTGAGAAGTCCAATTTTCTGGGTCTCCCTGCTCCTTTCTGGTGCCCAAAATCCTTTCCCTCTTTAAAATTCTTCCTAATCCTATACACAGTAGAAAGAGGAGTTCCTGTTCTCTCTGCCAATGTATTTACATCATCAATTCCTTGATTACACAACTCAAAAATCAACCTTTTTTTATCTTCAGCAGACATTGTTGACAGTGCTGAGGAAAATGACGTCTGCTACAAATTCAGGGGAGGTAACTCTAATTGTACTATACTCAGTAGGCCAAGATGAGTTACCTCCCTTATACCATTACTTAGTTTTAAGTATCAGTGAATCAGTTGTGGTGTTAGGATAGCTCAAAGTAAGAAGAAAAATTCTCAATAATTATGAACCAGACTATATTTACACCGTGTCCATATTTCTGACACTTAAAACACCTAAGCGGGTTGGGGATGTAAGTGTCAACACTGATATTACAATATCCCGCTCTTACTGATTTTGGAATACTTGGAGAAGAGAAGTGGAAGAGATATGTGTTAGTAGGTTTTGTTTCTGAGTTTTTCCGAGTTGTAAATCTTTTAACAAAAGTCACCCCTTGATCTTTCATTTCTGATACGATGTCAAACTCAGTCATATCTGCAAACAATTGATCTCGGTCTCTAACAATGCCTTTGCTCGTGTTCAGAGTCTTGTGTGGAGTAACTGAAACCGGGACTCCAACAAAGAGCTCAGTTGACAACAGGTTGGTTGATTGCTGTTTCCTGCTACATTCTACAAGTAGGGAACCTGAACGCAGTCGCCTGATATTTCGTACCTCACCTGCGATGCCATGTATACCTTTAGATACCGCAAATGGGTTTAATTTGAAAGATGATTTGTCTCGATCACTAGAAATCGTGGCCAGTATTCAACGGACGGAATAGACGGTCGTAGTTCATTATCATCAATGTCAAGTTGACACTTGTTTCTTTTAATGGGGGTTGTGTAAGCCATAGTTACTTTGATATGGTTCATCATCTGAGCTCCCCACCCACCACGGAGTATCACAAGGACAATGCTAAAAACAAGTGGGCCTCAGACTTGCAGCACCAAGGATACTCAGATGATATACTCCAGCAGAAGAATTATAAATGATTGATCTACCAGATTGGCCCATGAGCCACCGCCTTCGGGCATAAGACTCTAGGCAAAATTCATATTATCATATTTCACAATCCAAAAAGTAAGAGATCAATAGTAGTGCCAAGAAAATTCGAACAATTCAAAATAATATTTGTGCAATGACACATACACAGTCCATGCACAGGGCTTGGCGTGACCAGCCGATTGGTCGAACCGGGCCCATTCGACCACCCGTCTAGGCGAAGTCAGGGCCAAAGTGGTATATTCAGCAACAGGAACACAGTTACAGGCCCCTATTGCCCTCAACCACCAGGGGCACCCGTGGCGAGCCACCTCCTCGTGGTGGGTGCTGGGTAACGCGAAGAGCTCGACGACACCCACGTAGTGGACCCGTGGGGATATTTGGTCCACCAACCCGTTTGCCGTGGGTTGCGTCCCGTGTCGGTGGAGGACGTGATCCTGGTGGTTGAGGGCACTGGGGCTTTTAACTGCGTTCCATTGCCCAACACACCACTTTGGCCCTGACTTCACCTAGACGGGTGGTCGAATGGGCCCGGTTCGACCAATCGGCTGGTCATGCCAAGCCCTGTGTGTCTTGAACGTCCATTCTAGGGCACATAGCTTGTCGCCCTCTAAAAGAGTGCGGGGTAGATCTCCAATAAATCCCCCCAAAAGATAGTTTATTCCAATAATATTGTACAGTGGAACTGCAGAGGATTGAGGACTAATTTACATGAATTACAGCTATTAGTCCAAGATTTTACACCTTCAGCGTTATGTCTCTAAGAGACATATTTAAAACAAACAGATACATTTGACCTTCGTCACTTTAATACATATCATTGTTTTTCACCTCCGGGTGATAGAGCCACTGGCGGATCATCCATTCTAGTCAAACAAAACGTTATTCAAAGCCCCGTTTCACTTAATACTAATATGCAGGCTGTTGCAGTGAGAATTACTTTACATGTATCGTTTACGCTATGCTCCCTCTATATTTCGCCATCTTCGACATTTGCCAAAACTGATCTTCAAGCTCTACATGACCAACTCCCGAAGCCCTGTATTATAATGGGAGATTTAAATGGGCACAACCCACTCTGGGGTAGTGTAAGTATAAACACTAAAGGGAAATTGTTGGAGGACTTTTGTTCTGACAATGATTTGTGTATTTATAATGATGGTTCCAGCACATATTTACATCCTGGTACAGGGACTTATTCTGCTCTCGACTTGTCAATTACAAATTCAGAACTATTAAATGAATTCGAATGGTCAGTCCACGACGACCTGTGTGGAAGTGACCATTTTCCTACTATATTAAAAGCTGCAACTCCATCTGATGTTCCTCCATCATCAAGACGAAATTTTAAAAAGGCTAACTGGGCTTTATATGAAACACTGTGTGCTGAAAAACTTAAACCTGCACGTTTTATTGACGTCCCCGATGCTATAAAATCCTTTTCTGATGAACTGAATTCCATAGCTGATGAGTGTATACCAAATTCCTCTGTAGTTCCACACATACGAAAACCATGGTTCAACGATGAGTGCAAAGAAGCTAGGAAGGCAAGGAAAAAAGCAGAACATTATTTCCGTCGGCATCCTATGGTGCATAATTTAGATAAATTTAAAATTTTAAATGCTAAAGCACGACGTACTTTTAAACAAAACAAACGTCAATCTTGGCAAAATTATGTATCCAAAATAAATTCTCGGACACCCATGTCCAAGGTATGGAACATGGTCCAAAAAATTAAAGGTAAAGGTACTAAATCTACTGTCCATCATCTTAAACATGGAGATCAGTTACTTACGGATAAATCAGATATCGCAAATAAACTGGGTGAAACCCTCGCTAGACACTCTTCCTCTTCTAATTATTTACCTAGATTCCAGCATTATCAAAAACAACAAGAAAAGAAAACTATTAATTTCAACTCAGATAATGGGGAAGATTATAATGAAACTTTTTCTATTCATGAACTCCATACTGCTCTTGATCAAGCTCATGACACTGCTACAGGAGCTGATAACATACATTATCAACTCCTGAAGCACTTACCAGAATCCTGCCTAGAAACTCTTCTCAATATTTTCGATGATATTTGGACATCGGGTAACTTTCCTCCGTCATGGCGTGACGCCATAGTAGTACCAATACCTAAACCTGGACGTGATCATACGGATCCATCCAATTATCGACCTATTTTACTAACAAGCTGTGTTTGCAAGACCATGGAACGCATGATAAATAATCTACTTGTTTGGTACAATGTGGTTTCCGAAAAAACAGAAGTACAGTCGATCACTTAGTGCGTTTAGAATCATTTGTGAAAAATGCACTGATTAATCAACAACATGCTGTGTCTATCTTTTTTGATCTTGAGAAGGCATATGACACTACTTGGAAATATGGCATTCTGAGAAATTTACATGATTTCGGTTTGCGAGGTCGTTTGCCTGAATTCATAGCCAAATTTTTAAATAACAGGCAATTTCAAGTCCGTGTGGGTTCTACCCTGTCTGATCATTATAATCAGGATCAGGGTGTTCCACAAGGCAGTATTTTGTCTGTCACTCTTTTTAGCATCAAGATCAACAGTCTATCTAAAGTTTTAAATGATTTAATAGATGGATCTTTATTTGTGGATGATTTTAATATTTCTTGTCGTGGTAAAAATATGCATACAATTGAACGGCAATTGCAGCTGTGTTTAAACAAAATAGATAAATGGTGTCTTGAAAACGGCTTCAAATTTTCTAAATCAAAAACCAATTGTATACACTTCTGTCGTAAATACAAACCCCATAAAGACCCAGAACCATATCTCAGTGGTACCCCAATCAAAGTGGTCAAGGAGGCCATGTTCTTGGGACTTATTTTCGACTCACATTTGACCTTTATGCCGCATATTAAATCCCTTAAAGCCAAATGCCTGAAGGCACTCGATTTACTAAAGGTTGTTTCAAATTCAAAATGGGGAGGGGATCAAACTACCCTCCTTCACTT
Organism: Haliotis asinina; assembly: GCF_037392515.1. Lineage (NCBI taxonomy): Eukaryota > Metazoa > Mollusca > Gastropoda > Lepetellida > Haliotidae > Haliotis > Haliotis asinina. The sequence continues at coordinate 48,391,364 of NC_090280.1, read as the reverse complement.
ATATAGATCACTGATCCGATCGAAACTTGATTACGGTTACATCGTATATGGTGGAGCGTGTCAAAGCAACCTAAAACTACTTGATCCTGTGCACCACCAAGGCCTAAGACTTTGTCTCGGTTCTTTTAGAACCTCTCCCACCGACAGTATATACGTCGAAGCTGATGAGCCTTCTCTCAACTTACGTCGTATCAAACTATCTTTACAATACATTACAAAATTAGCTTCAAATGAGTCTAATCCCGCATTTAATTGTGTCTTTAATCCTCTTTATGAGGATTTGTATAACAAAAAGTCTTCCGTTGTTCCGCCTCTTGGGCTCAGAATTAAGCCATTTCTTGCAGCTTCTAGCATTGAGCTGGAAAATATAGCTCCTTCCCGTCTTCTTTCTTCTCCTCCTTGACAGTTGGTTAGGCCACAAGTTGGCCTAACATTAAGTACATTTAAAAGATCAGAAACTAATGAATTACAGTATAAACAAGAATATAACCAATTGAAACATAAATATAGCAATTATAAATCCTTATTTACAGATGGGTCCAAGGACGGTGGCGCAGTTGCTGGTGCCACTGTCATTGGATCCAGAACAATATCTTCTAGATTACCAGATTGCAGCTCTATTTTTACAGCTGAAGCTAACGCCATATTAACAGCTCTTAAATATATTGAAAGACACCCTAAATGGAAACAATATATAATTTATTCCGACTCTCTTTCTTGTCTTCAGGCTATTAAAAATAGTTCTTGTAAACATCCACTTTTAATTGAAATTATTGAATTGTATAATGATCTTGCAACTGGCCAATACGACATTGTCCTCTGTTGGTTACCCAGCCATGTTGGTATCTCTGGGAACACTTTGGCTGCCCTTGCTGCTAAGGCAGCGCTAAACAAATCTGTGACCCCACTTCATATTCCCTATACTGATTATAAACTTGCCATTAGATTTTACATCCGTGATCTGATGCAGAAGAAGTGGGACACCCAAGTAGGTATTAATAAATTACATGAGATAAAACCGTATGTTGGTTACACGTACTTGGGTTGTCGGTCCAGATTTGAAGAGGTCATTATACGACGATGTCGTATTGGCCACACCAGGTATACGCATGAATATCTGTTGAAAGGTGAGGATCCTCCGTTCTGCAACCCTTGTGATGAAATAATCACGGTCAAGCATGGCTTGCTTGACTGTGTTGAATATTCCATCACAAGGGACAATTATTTTAAATCAAGAACTATGAAGGACCTTTTTAGTAACGTACGTTCTCATTTCATTATTGCATTTTTAAAAGAATTGAATTTATTGACTGACATGTAAATAAATAAGTATTTTATGATTGGAAGATGAATTAGTAACTGAGATTGTTAGTGGCCGTATCCTCGAGGGGGTTGAAGTACGGTAAAATTATTGTCCTCCTGAGAGGGTACGTAAGTCCCAAAACATTTAAAGTCAAATTTAGTCTTCCAACTTTTTAACCGTAGTATTTCTGTTATTTTAATATGTGGCTAATCTTGCATACAATCACCAGCAGCTGAAGGGATGGTGTAAATCCAGCTAGGGACCATGCAGGTAGCAGAAGCACTGTAAGTCCCCATGGCCTGTAGTATGGTGACCTGCCTTCAGTTGTTGGTGATCTATAGCCTGTTTTTACATTGTACTGTCCGAATACTGATATTGGTTTTAACTTTTCACGCTAGTTTTAATTCTTATTGTGATACTCTAGCTGTTTTACTGTCCTTCGTTGACAGGTTTTTACCATATGCATAAATTCTTTTTTCAAGAATGTTCTCGTCACGATATGGCTGCAATATTACCGATGTGACGTTAAATATTAACTCACTCACTCACTCAACCACCAGGATCCCCTCCTCCGCCGACACAGGGCCGCAACCCACGGCAAACGGGTTGGTGGACCAAATATCCCCCCAGGTCCACAACGGGGGTGTCGGCGAGCTCTTGGCGTTACCCAGCACCCACCACGAGGAGGTGGCTCGCCACGGGTGCCCCAAAAACATTTGATATACATTTAAGCCTACCAGGTTTTTAATCGTAGTATTCCTGTTTCAATTTTGGCTACCTTTTCGTACAATCGCCAGCAGCTGAAGGGAAGGTGTAAACCCAACTGGGGTCCATGTAGGTAGCAAAGGTACTGTATGTTCCCATAGTCCCTGGTGTGGTGATTTACCTTCTGTTGTTGGCGATCTATAGTCTGTTTTTATATTGTATTGTCTCAATAGTGATATAAGTTTTAACTTTCCATGCTAGTTTTGATTGAAATTGTGATATTCTAGTTGTTTTACTGTCCTTCGTCGACATACTCATTTGAGCGTCATGTTCTCGTCATGATATGGCTGAAATATTGCCGATGTGACGTTAAATATTAACTCAGTCACTCATTCACTCCATTGTGGTGTTACATGTTCTCTTCAAGATATACTGCCGAAGTGACGTTAATATTAACTCATTCACTCACTAATTACTTTAGATTTGACTCAGTTGCATTGTACATGAAACATGTGAATCTTTCGTATCTTGTCTTTGTTTTTGCTCACTAGAAACTGTTGAAAATTGTAGACTTCTCCGTGTTATAATTTCCTGGTTGTGAGGGGATTTCTCATACCTTTTGTCATGACAAATTATTCACCGTAACAATACAGAAAACAACTCAATTTCGCCATTTCAGAAATAGAGATCTTAAGATTACCTGTTCCAAATTCACATGTGGACCTTTTGGATATTAATGTAACAAATAAATATACATATCTGGGCCTCTGGTTTAACGAGTATCTGGATATGAAATATACTGTTAAGGAACTCTCTAAGTCAGGCAGAGCCCTTTCGTACAGTCGATAAATGTTTGGAAGCTGGTGGAAAGGGCCACAGTACATTTACAATACAGTATTGAGCTGTTGTACAACCTGTCCTTCTCTATGGAAAAACCAATTGGGGAGTGACGGAACATAACTCCATAGCAACCGACCCTGTTGCTATTTTTCTTTGGTGTACATAAGTCTACAGTTGGATGCGCCGTGCGAGGGGAAATGGGAAGCGTTGCCTAGCTAAACAAAGATATGAAATATTCAGATTTTATTTAAGACTTTCCCAACAGTACAGATATCTTCTAAACTGTGTCAGAACAATATCTTCTAGATAACCAGAAAACAGCACCATTTTTACAGCTGAAGTTAACGCCATATTAACAGCTCGTAAATATGTTCAAAGACACCCTAAACATGAGCAATATATAAACTATTCAGATTCTCTTTATTGCCTTCAGGTTATTAAAACAAATATATATTTTTTTCAAACATCTAACTGAAATTGAATTGTATAATGATCTCGCTAGTGGTCAGTACGAGATCGTCTTTGGTAACCAAGCCACGTAAGCATTTCTGGTAACACAATGGCCGATCTTGCTGCCAAAGCAGCACCCAACAAATCTGTGACACCACTTCTTATTCCATACTCTGATTACAAAGGGAGCATTAGAACTTACATGTGATCTGATGCAGAAGTGGGGTACCCAAGTAGGTATAAATAAATTACATGAAATGAAACCGTATATAGGTTTCCCCTAATTGGGCTGTCAATCCAGATTTGAAGAGGTTATTTTAAGACGATGTCGTATTGGCCATACAAGATATACACATACATACCTGTTAGAAGGTGAGGATCCTCCGTGTTGAATCCCTTGTGATGAGAGAGTCATGGTCTAGCATATTCTGATCGACTGTGTTGAATTCTCCATCACAAGGGATAAATATTTCAATGTAAAAACTGTTAAGGATCTTTTCGCCAAAGTTAGTTATTGTTTTTTAAAGATATTTATTTCATGGATGAATTTTGATTTATATGTTTTGTAGATAAATGTATTTTTATGATAGGTAGTTTAGATTAGTAAGTTGAATTGTCAGTGGCTGTACCCTCAAAGGGGGCTGAAGTATTGTAAAATTATTGTCCTCCTGAGAGGACAGCGACTGAGTGGATGGCGTAAGCAGATAGCAAAGGTACTGTAAGTCCGCATGGTCCTTAGTGTGGTGATCGACCCTCTGTTGATGTACCCTCTGCTGTTGGCGATCTATAGTCTGTTTTCATACAGTATACATATATATTCCTTTTCAATGTTAAATGTTCTCGTCACGATAAGGCTGAAATTTGCCGATGTGATGTTAAATATTAACTCACTCACTCACTAGCGGCAGAAGGAGGTCTCGGGTTTTACGAGTTATTTTTGAAAGATATTGCGGTAACGTCATAATACTGAAACCTCACTTCGCCTGAAAAACTAACCTACTTCATACAATCACGTGATATTTAAAAACGCTTCAGAAATGCCCTAGCTGCTATGCTTGCCAGAAGATGCAACTTTATAAAATATTTCCCTAGTTTTAGTTTCTATTAAGATGCGTTTTGCAGTTTCTTCTACTGATGCTATCCTGACACAAATATACCTTATGCACATAATGTAACCATTCACAAACATGTCACACGTTACTTGTAAGCGTCCAAATGTTATCGCCGTTCCAGTCGTTTTCCTGGCTGGGGACTATCTCTTTATTTGTTATCGCTGATGGTTCACAATTCACAGTGACACGACAAACTGCACCACCTCCAAATGGCCTCCTTGACGGGCCAAGTCAAGGCTGCTTTTACCATCATCATCTCTGAGAGACAGATTAGCATGATGCTTTACCAGTAGTTCCACCACTTCCTTTCGTCCCATTTTTGCTGCTGCCATTACTGGTGTCCTCATCTTCCATCCCCTGCTGTTTACGTTTACCGACTTCAGTGAGAGGATATATTTCACTACATCAAAATGTCCCGTGCAACAGGCATGGTGAAGGATGTTACTTCCCGATTTTTCACTGAGTGACAGATCAGCTCCATGTTTTACCAGTAATTCCACCAATTTCTTTTGCCCATGTTCTGCTGCTGCCGCTACCATCACTGGTGTTCTCTTCTTGTATCCCCTGCTGTTTATGTCCACCAATTTAAGTGACAGGACATATTTCACTATATCAAATTGCCCGCGGTGACAGGCAATGTGTAGTATGTTATTTCGCGATTTTTCTCTGAGCGACAGATCAGCTCCATATTTTACGAGCAATGCTACCACATCTGTATATCCCTCTGCTGCTGCTACCATCACTGGAGTCCTCTTTTTTTTACCCCTGCTGTTTATGTCCACCGAGTTCAGTGAGAGGACATATTTCACGATATCAAATTGTCCGCGGTAGCAAGCATTGTGAAGGATGTTGCTTCCCGAGTTTTGACTGAGCGACAGATCAGCTCCATATTTTACGAACAATTCCACCACTTCTTTATGTCCCTGCCCCGCTGCTGCCATAACCGGTGTCCTTCTCTTCCTACCCCTGCTGTTTATGTCCACCACGTTCAATGAGAGGACATATTTCACTACATCCACACGTCCTTTGTAAGAAGCCAAATGAAGAATGTTTATACCTTCTTTATCTCTGAGTGAGAGAGTAGCCTCATTTTCTACCAGTAGCTCCACTACTTCTTTGTGTCCCTGGTCTGCTGCTGCCATCACAGGAGTCCTGTTCTTGTATCCCCTGCTGTTAACGTTTACCGACTTCAGTAAGAGGACATATTTTACAACATCAAATTGTCCCCGGTAACAAGCATTGTAAAGGATATCGCTTCCCGATTCATCACTGAGAGACAGATCAGCTCTATGTTTTACCAGTAATTCCACCACTTCCTTATGTCCCTCTTCTCCTGCTACCATCACTGGTGTCTTCTTGAGACGTCCTGGAGTGTTGATGTCAACCATTTCCTGTGAGAGGATGTATTTCACCACCTCAGCATCTCCTCCCCTACAGGCGCAGTGGAGGATGTTGTCACCTGTTTCATCCACGAGTGACACGTTAGCGTCTTTGTCAACAAGCAATGCCATCACGTCTTTGTGTCCGTTCTCTGCTGCCAGCATCACAGCTGTTCTTCCGCACTGTACTCTACCATTGATGTCCAATATCTTTTGTGAAAGGACATGCTTCACCACCTCTACATCTCCCCCGAGGCAGGCTGAGTGAAGGATGTTCATGCCGAATCTATCGATCAGTGTTATGTCCGCCCGTTCACTTACAAGTAACTCAACCACTCCTATATGTCCCTTACTGGCTGCCCACATCACCGGTGTTCTACCGATCCACTCTTGACAATTAACATGCCCCCGTCCCTGTGACAATAGGAATTTCACCCTTGACAGGTTCCCTGTCTTTGAGGCAGTATGGAGATCACACATTGGTGGAGCTGTAACACAAAGTTAAAAAAACTCTATACAAATCTTTAACAATGCTTTGGAAGGTACAGGATTCAAGATTTGGACATCTTGTTATATCAGGAAATCGGGTTTCATTAGGATGACACAGCGTTTATTTACCAATTGTGATGAATCAACCTAACTGCAATAATCAGCTGAAGTAAACAAAACAATGAGTCACAAGATAATGTAATAGGCAGTATCAGCAGTTGAGTAGATCAAGTTTTTCAATGCTATGTACTATGTGTGTGTATACTTCAATTGCATCAACAGTATTGTTCTCCAGTAATTCATGACAAAGGTATTTGTGAATGTACTGTACAGTTCAAAAGCCACAAAGTACAGTTAATACATTCAGACGATATGATATACATCTACGAATTATCCTCGACCAACTCCTGAAAATGCGGCACCCATGAAGAGCCACCTCCTCGTGGTGGGTGCTGGATAACGCTAAGTGCTCTTCTCCCGTGTGGACCCGGGACAGAATGTGTCCACAGCACCCCATTGCTTGTCGTAAGAGGCGACCAAATTGGGCAACCTGTTTGCCGTGGGTTGCGTCCCGTGTCGGTGGAGGACGGGAACCTGGTGGTTGAGGGCATTTGGGCTTTAAACTGCTTTCCATTTGCCCAACACACCACTTTGGCCCTTATTTCACCTAGACGGGTGGTTGAATTGGCCCGATTAAACCAATCGGCTGGTCATGCCAAGCCCTGTGCATGGACTGTCTATCTGCCATTGCACAAATTTGATTTGGAATTGTTTTAAATTTCGGCTTTGGCAATACTGGTGATTTGTAACTTGTTTGATTGTAAATTATGATAATATGAACTTTGCCTAGAGTCTTATGCCAGAAGGTGATGGCTCATGGGCCAATCTGGTAGATTAATTTCTTATAATTCTTCTACTGGAGTATATCATCCGGGTATCCTTGGTGCTGCAAGGTGGAGGCCCGCTTGCTTTAGCGCTGTCCTTGTGATACTCCGTGGTGGGTGGGGAGCTCGGTTGATGAACCATATGACACCAATCATGGCTTATGAAACTCCAACCAAAAAAACCAAACGTCCACTTGAAATTGATCCTGTTGATGCTGATCATAGACCGTCTCTATCGATTGAGTATTGACCACGTTTCCTCGTTATTGAGACTCCGGACAAGACACCATTGAAGTTGAACCCTTTCGCAGTGTCAAAGGGTATTCAAGGTATGGCAGGTGATGTTAAGAACATTAGACGCTTACGTTCGGGTGCCTTACTAATTGAGTGCAGCAAGAAACAACAAGCAACCAACTTGATGAGTATTGAATCTTTTGTGGGTATTCCGGTCACGGTCTCTGCTCACAAGAGCTTGAACACGAGTAAAGGTATCATCAGAGATCAGGATCGATTGTTTGCTGACATGACCGAACTTGATATAGCATGTGAAATGTAAGATCAGGGTGTGCTGTATGTGAAGCGCTTTTCAACCCGGAAAAACAATGAAACATTCCAAACGAATACTTATCTGTTTTCTTTTTCATCGCCAAATGCTCCCAAATCAGTGAAGGCAGGTTACTGCAATATCCAAGTTGAAACGTACATCCCCAACCCACTCAGATGTTTTAAATGCCAGAAATATGGACACGGTGTAAATACCTGCACATTGTCTCTTGTGTGTGCTCATTGTGGTGAGAAGACACACACAACGGAAGATTGTGACAGTGATTTTAAAAAAATGCACCAACTGCTCAGGCGAGCATTCTTCTTCTTCGAAACAGTGTCCAATTTGGAAAGAGCAAATGGGAATAAACAGACTAAAGTTTACCCAAAACATCTCTTTTTCTGAGGCAAAGAACCTGGTGAAGCGATCTGATCTTACAGAAAGTTATGCTACAGTAGCAAACACATCGTCTGTGCGGAGCCCTAAAATAACAAAAGCATCTACAAGCTGCCAAACTACCTTGACTTGGGTCAATTGTGACTCTCCACAACCTTTATACCCAGCTATGTCATCACCGACTGAGGAATCACTTCCTGGAACATCAAAGTCTTCTTCTGATCATAAATTATTTTCACAGTCACGCACTGAGTCTCAATCGACAGCTGATGGACAACAAACTGCTAAAGGCAAACCTAAGCCTAAGCCTGATGCTTCAAAACAACAAAGTGGCAGAGCACTAAAGGGTCACAAAATAAAATTCAGTTGTTTAATAAATATGGGTCTCTTGAAGACATGGACGTTTCTGAAAACGTCCATTCTAGGGCACATAGCTTGTCGCCCTCCAAAAGAGTGCGGGGTAGATCCCCAATAAATCCCCCTAAAAGATAGTTTATTCCAATAATATTGTACAGTGGAACTGCAGAGGATTGAGGACTAATTTACATGAATTACAGCTATTAGTCCAAGATTTCACACCTTCAGCGTTATGTCTCCAAGAGACATATTTAAAGCAAACAGATACATTTGACCTTCGTCATTTTAATGCATATCATTGCTTTTCACCTCCGGGTGATAGGGCCACTGGCGGATCATCCATTCTAGTCAAACAAAACGTTATTCAAAGCCCTGTTTCACTTAATACTAATATGCAGGCTGTTGCAGTGAGAATTACTTTACATGTAGCGTTTACGCTATGCTGTCTTTATATTTCACCGTCTTCGGCTTTTGCCAAAACCGATCTTCAAGCTCTATATGATCAGCTCCCGAAGCCCTGTATTATAATGGGAGATTTAAATGGGCACAACCCACTCTGGGGTAGTGTAACTACAAACACTAAAGGTAAGTTGTTGGAGGACTTTTGTTCTGACAATGACTTATGTATTTATAATGGTGGTTCCAACACATATTTACACCCTGGTACAGGGACTTATTCTGCTCTCCACTCGTCATTGACAAATTCCGAACTATTAAATGAATTCGAATGGTCAGTCCACGATGACCTGTGTGGAAGTGACCATTTTCCTACTATATTGAAAGCTGTAACTCCATCTGATGTTCCTCCATCATCAAGACGGAATTTTAAAAAGGCTTACTGGCCTTTATATGAAACGCTGTGTGCTGAAAAACTTAAACCCGAACGTTTTGTTGACGTTCCTGATGCTATTAAATCTTTTTCTGATGAACTGAATTCCATAGCTGATGAGTGTATACCAAATTCCTCTGTAGTTCCACACATAAGAAAACCATGGTTCAACGATGAGTGCAAAGAAGCTAGGAAGGCAAGGAAAAAAGCAGAACATAATTTCCGTCGCCATCCTATGGTACATAATTTAAATAAATTTAAGATTTTAAATGCTAAAGCACGGCGTACTTTTAAACAGAACAAACGCCAATCTTGGCAAACTTATGTGTCCAAAATAAATTCTCGGACACCCATGTCCAAGGTATGGAACATGGTCCAGAAAATCAAAGGTAAAGGTACTAAATCTACTGTCCATCATCTTAAACATGGAGATCAATTGCTTACTGATAAATCAGATATTGCTAATAAACTAGGTGAAACCCTTGCTAAACACTCTTCCTCTTCAAATGTACCAAAATTCCAGCATTATCAAAAACAACAAGAAAAGAAAACTATAAATTTCAATTCCGATAATGGGGAAGATTATAATGAAACGTTTTCTATTCATGAACTCCATACTGCTCTTGATCAAGCTCATGACACTGCTACTGGAGCTGATAACATACATTATCAACTCCTGAAGCACTTACCGGAATCATGCCTGGAAACTCTTCTCAATATTTTCGATGATATTTGGACATCGGGTAACTTTCCTCCGTCATGGCGTGGCGCCATAGTAGTACCAATACCTAAACCTGGACGTGATCATACTGATCCGTCCAATTATCGACCTATTTCACTAACTAGCTGTGTTTGCAAGACCATGGAACACATGATAAATAATCGACTTGTTTGGTACTTGGAAACAAATAATCTTATCACTGATATACAGTGTGGTTTCCGTAAAAACAGAAGTACTGTCGATCACTTAGTGCGACTGGAATCATTTGTGAAAAACGCACTAATTAATAAACAACATGCTGTGTCTATCTTTTTTGATCTTGAAAAAGCATATGACACAACCTGGAAACATGGTATTTTGAGGGATTTACATGACTTTGGTTTGCGAGGTCGTTTGCCTCAATTTATTGCCAACTTTTTAAATGACAGACAATTCCAGGTCCGTGTGGGTTCTACCCTGTCTGATCATTACAATCAGGATCAGGGTGTTCCACAAGGCAGTATTTTATCTGTCACTCTTTTTAGCATCAAGATCAACAGTTTATCAAAAGTTTTAAACGATTCAGTTGATGGATCGCTTTTCGTGGATGATTTTAATATTTCTTGCCGAGGTAAAAATGTGCATACTATTGAACTGCAACTGCAGTTGTGTTTAAACAAAAAAAATAAATGGTGTGTTGAAAACGGCTTCAAATCCAAGTCCAAGTCAAAAGTCCAAAACTAATTGTATACATTTTTGCAGAACATATAAGCCACATAAGGACCCAGAACTATCTCTAGATGGCACTCCCATCAAAGTTGTAAAGGAGGCCAAGTTCTTGGGATTAATTTTTGACTCACATTTAACGTTTCTACCACATATCAAATCCCCCAAAACTAAATGCCTGAAGGCACTTGACTTGTTGAAAGTCGTTTCAAATTCTAAATGGGGAGGGAACCAAGCTACCCTCCTGCAACTTTATCGATCACTGATCCGGTCAAAACTTGATTATGGCTCCATTGTATATGGTGGAGCCTGTAAAAGCAACCTGAAACTTTTAGATTCTGTTCTCCATCAAGGTCTAAGACTTTGTCTTGGCTCCTTTCGAACTTCACCTGTTGACAGCCTGTACGTTGAGGCCGATGAGCCATCTGTTGAGCAGCGACGTATCAAATTAGCTTTACAGTACGTAACAAAATTATATTCCAGTGAGTCAAACCCTGCATGTAACTGTGTTTTCAGTCCTCTGTGTGAGGACTTATACAATATGAAATCTTCGCTTGTACCGCCTCTTGGTTTAAGAATTAAACCATTTCTTGCTGCTGCCGGCATTGAGCTGGAAAATATAGCTCCTTCCCGTCTTCTCTCTTCTCCTCCTTGGCAATTGGTTAGGCCCCAAGTGGACCTAACATTGACCACATTTAAAAAATCAGAAACTAATGAATTACAGTATAAACAAGAATATAATGAATTGAAACATAAATATAGCAGTTATAAATCCTTATTTACAGATGGGTCCAAGGACGGTGGCGCAGTAGCTTGTGCCACTGTCATTGGATCCAGAACAATATCTCCTAGATTACCAGACAACAGTTCTATTTTTACCGATGAGGCTATCGCCATACTAACAGCTCTTAAATATATTCAAAGACGCCATAAACATACACAATATATAACCTATTCCGACTCTCTTTCTTGCCTTCAGACGATTAAAAATCTTTCTTGTAAACATCCACTTTTAATTGAAATTATTGAATTATATAATGATCTTGCTACTGGCCAGTACGACATCGTCTTTTGTTGGTTACCCAGCCACGCTGGCATTTCCGGTAACGCAATGGCCGATCTTGCTGCTAAGGCAGCACTCAACAAATCTGTGACACGACTTCTTATTCCCTATACTGATTATAAAGCTTCCATTAGATCTTACATCCGTGATCTGATGCAGAAGAAGTGGGACACCCAAGTAGGTATCAATAAATTACATGCAATAAAACCATTTGTTGGTTACACCTACTTGGGTTGTCAATCCAGATTTGAAGAGGTCATTATGAGACGATGTCTCATAATGGCCACACTAGGTACACGCATGAATATCTTTTGAAAGGTGAGGATCCTCCGTTCTGCATCCCTTGTGATGAAATCATCACGGTCAAGCATGTCTTGCTTGACTGTGTTGAATATTCCATCACAAGGGACAATTATTTCAAATCAAGAACTATGAAGGACCTTTTTAGTAACGTACGTTCTCATTTCATTATTGCATTTTTAAAAGAATTGAATTTATTGACTGACATGTAAATAAATAAGTATTTTATGATTGGAAGATGAATTAGTAACTGAGATTGTTAGTGGCTGTACCCTCGAAGGGGGTTGAAGTACGGTAAAATTATTGTCCTCCTGAGAGGGTACGTAAGTCCAAAAACGGTTTAAGTCAGATTTAATCTTCCACTTTTTTTAATCGTAGAATATGTGTCATTTTAATTTGTGGCTAATCTTGCATATAGTCGTCAACACCTGAGGGGATGGTGTAAATCCAGCCAGGGACCATGCAGGTAGCAGAGGTACTGTAAGTCCCCATGGTCCCTGGTATGGTGATCTAACCTCTGTTGTTGGCGATCTATAGCCTGTTTTTATGTTGTACTGTCCAAATAGTGATACTATCATTTTTTTAAAGTTTTAATACTAACTGTGATAGTCTAGTGGTTTTACTGTCCTTCGTAGACTGGGTCTTCATAATATCGATATATATTCTTTTTGTCATGTATGTTCTCGTCACGATATGGCTGCAATATTGCCGATGTGACGTTAAATATTAACTCACTCACTCCTGAAAATGCGTGAGCGATACTGTTTAGCGTAAATTATGTTGATCGATGATGTCGATATGCACCAGACCTGCTTTCTGACGCACTGATGCATCGGTGGTTTGAACACCCTTCACATGAAATGGAAGCCTTAATCTGTAGAGATTTAGGCAAACTAAACATATAAAAGAAGGTTACCATATGGCCTGAGCCATATTTGATGTGGTAGATTATGTGGAAATGTTCATAATACTCTGACAAGTTGTATGAAAAGATTTACATTGGCAATGGAGGAAGTATTTCCCTGACTTGCTATTTCATGATCAGTCTTCAAGGTGAATTCAAAATGACAAATACATTGCTTGCAACGAGGGGGTTCTAGATAGTAAAACAAAGGTTGATCCAACGTAAATGCACTCGTAGCCATGAGAGGTGACGAAACGCTGAGCCGGCAGCGATATATACAGTTCATTCCATGGAGTTGTCCTCTATACAGAAAAATACCACACATTTGTGGTTTGGAGACATTGGCATGTTAAATAATCAGCTTGGGTCCTAGGAGCTTGCCTTCAATGATCTTCTTGTGGCTCCTTCAATAGCATGGCTGACAATGTTGAGGATCCCAACACTGAAAATTAAACGCTTGGTTACCAGTATTAGGAGGAGGCTGACATATATTATCTGTTCGAGGGTGGCTACACGCACACCCGTTAGTGATGCGTCCGCCTTAAAATGTTCATAAATTCACAATCTTCTAGATTACCGGATTGCAGCTCTATGTTTACAGCTGACGCAGGCGCATATTAACAGCTATTTAATATATTTAAAAACATCCTATACTTAAACCATATATAATCTATTCAGACCCTCTTTCTGGCCTTCAGGCAATTAAAAACTTACCATGCAAAAAATCCATAAACTATATAATGATGACCGATGCGATATCGTCTTTTGTTCGTTACCCGACCACGTTGCCATTTCTGGGAACACAATGGCTGATCTCGCTGCTAAGGCAGCACTCAAAAAATCTGTGACACCACTTCTTATTCCATATCGCAGATTATACAGTCCTCATTAGATCTTATATCAGTGATTTGATGCGGACGAAGTGGAACACTGAAGTGGGTATAATAAATTACGTACTTTAAAGTGAGTGAGTGAGTGAGTGAGTTTAGTTTTACGCCGCACTCAGCAATATTACAGCTATATGGCGGCGGTCTGTAAATAATCGAGTCTGGACCAGACAATCCAGTGATCAACAACATGAGCATCGATCTGCGCAATTGGGAACCGATGACATGTGTCAACCAAGTCAGCGAGTCTGACCACCCGATCCCGTTAGTCGCCTCTTACGACAAGCTGAGTCGCCTTTTATGGCAAGCATGGGTTGCTGGAGGCCTATTCTACCCCGGGACCTTCACGGGTAACGTACTTTAAACCCTATATTGGTTGCACATACTTGGGTTGTCAGTCCAGATTTGAGGACGTCATCATGCGACGATGTCGCACTGGCCACACAAGATATGCTCATGAATATTTGCGTAAGGCGAGGATACTGCGTTCTGCATCCCTTGTGATGAACGAATCAAGCATGTGGAATATTCCATCACAATGGATAAACATTTCAAATCACGTGAGTGAGTGAATGAGTGAGTTAACATTTAACGTCACATATCGTCATATTTCAGGCATAACATGTTTGATATTGAAATGGAATATGAATATATTATAAAACCCTGTTGCCGAAGGACATTAAAACAGGTAGAATATCATAGTTACAGTTAAAACTGGTGTATTAAGTTAAAACCAGTAGCACTATTTGGACAAAACAATATAAAAACGTGCTATACATCACCAACAACTGAAGGTAGATCACCATACAAGAGACCATGGGGACTTACAGTACCTTTGCTACCTGCATGGACCCCTTCAGCCGCTGGCAATTGTGGGACCATTTCAGTCGCACATAAATTTGCATAAAACTATGTGCTCTGTTCCATATAAATCGCTTTGGGTGAGTGAGTGACTGAATTAATGTTTATCGTCCCATCTTAAATATTTCAGCCATATCATGACAAATTAATTATGACTAAAGATCAGTGATATTAGTAGCTATTAAACTGTTCATAATTAATAGTAGATCTACAATCTTATCGCAGATAGAGATATAAAAATAGCAACTATATGGCACTAGCACAGATGGAACTGGAATCATATACTGTAATGCTAGAAAATACAACACAAGAAGGAGCTAGAAATCCCCAGTAATGAAGGTAGAACATAATACCAGGGAGTTACATTACTTTTGCTACCTGCATGTAACCTTGCTGGATTTATACCAAGCTACTTTGTGTACGTCTGCATTGCTCATTTCTGCACTAAACTCTCCTCAGTAAAGTCCTTTTCTTACGTTTCCTATCTCCCCACCACGGGAATTGCAGTTAGGTCGAACTTTTTTGTAACAGATATTTCACACATTCACACATCAACTACACAGATTGTGGAGATAAATGTGAAATGTTTTTCTTAGTACTTTGGCAATAACCGACTCCTTCACCTGGGTGACTCACCAGTCACTTCCAACACAAGCGAGAATGTGATTCATAATCAAATGTTAACATGACATGTCGCCGGTGAAATGAATTTACAGAGACTGTCCAATACCTTGTCATTGAATGCCCTTCCTTGGCACAAAAAAAACATTATCTTAAACGACATGATCGCATGGCTCGTTGTTTCTTCTATTGCCTTCGCCATACCTGTGGCTTTGACTCCGATGTCTTTTCCAAGGTACTGCCCAGAACACGTCTGGAGCATTATGGAAAATGATGCTTTCAAACTTCTTTGGCATATGCCCAGACACAGCCTCTGAGAATTCTCGCAAACATCATCTTTGATAAAACTAATGAATTTATTTACATCAATGATTTTCTGTCCCTTTTGACAGCAACGTGATTCAAGTAAAGGATGTTAGATATGCGGCCCTCGTCTTTCAAATGCATCATTAGCATCCCTTGTACACTGTCGTCGCTTGTACATTGTTGTCGGTGCCCCTTGTTTGGTACCTTCTGAGTCTTTAATGAGTTGCTGGTCGACTCAACCTGAGATTTACTCGCAAGGACAGGTGCAGATCTCGGAATCTATTCCAGTCAGAAGGGGAATTTTCGGACCCCATTAGTCCTTTGCTTTTTTGTCTGTCTCTACATGCTTTGCGTTTTCTGCTCAATCGGGAGGAGGGTTACCATCCCGGACCTCCTCAGCACAGATCCCAACACCTCTTACTCATCTCCTCTACATGGATGTCATCGAGCTCGCCAAAGGAGATACCAATTTGAAAAAAACAGGTTCTTCTTGTCGAGTCCTTTTCTAATAATATTGGCATGCCATTTGGACTCGACAAATGTAATACTCTTCATTTGAAACGTGGCAGGGTAACTAATGATGGATCGGTCAAGTTACAAGGGGGAGGAGTTATTGAACATCTTGTGGAAGATCAGACATACACCTATCTTGGAATGCAAGTTCGAGACAAGGTCCACAATGCCCAGATTCAAGATAAACTTGAGTATAAATCTCGTTTAAAGAAAATCTGGAGTTAAGAGCTAAATGCTCGAAACAAGGTCAAAGCCACCAATACTTTTGCTATGTCAGTCCTCTCCTACTCCTTTTCGAGTAGTTGATAGGACAAAACAAGACACCCAGTGTCTTGACCGCCTGACCAGAAGGATCATGTCTGATGCCAGGGCACACCAATCTCGTTCGTCTCTTAATCGTTTATATATGCCAATCATTTCAGGAGGGTTGGATTAATGTGGAATATGGAAGCTCTTCATGACAGAATTTTTATTGTGTACTTTTGCACATATTTGTTTGTCAGATGATCCTCTGGTGATGCACGTCAAGACTCATGATGAAAGCAAGGAATTCCACAGCTATTTTAAGCGTGCCAAGGTTGTTGGACACAATCTGAAATTTGAAGTTGATTTTGCTCATGGCGATGTACTGCTGGACGGTACAGTGATAGGAGTAAACCAGTTGAAGTCTTTCACCAAGTTTGCTCAGAGTCGGTCCTTTGTGGAGAAGCTGTCTGAGAAGCCATTGCATCGCGTGTACATACAGTGTGTGGAACAGAGCAGCAATCCAACCGACTCCTTCGCCTGGATGAAGTCGGCTGGTCTCAAATGTGAAACTGAGCGCTTCCTTTTTCCTGCTCAGGACCAGTCACTTCCCACTCGAAATCGCCAGAATGTGATTCTTAAAGAACATATCAATATGAAATGTCGTCTTTGCAATGGATTTACAGAGACTGTCCAACACCTTGTCAGTGAATGCCCTTCCTTGGCACAAACAGCATATCTTAAAAGACATGATGGCATGGCTCGCTGTTTTTACTATCGTCTCCGCCATGCCTGTGGCTTTGACCCCGAGGTCCATCCATGGTACGACCCTGAACATGTCCAGGGCGTCCTGGAAAATGATGCTTTTAAACTTCTCTGGAATAGGCCAATATACAGCCTGAAACGAATTCCAACCAACAAACCTGATCTTGTCCTTTTTTATCAAACTAATGAAATTATTTATATCATTGAAATTTCTGTCCCTTTTGACAGCAATGTGATTGGCAAGATTCAGGAAAAGCATGATAAATATACGGACCTCGCCTTTGAAATGTCTCGCCTGTATCCCAAGTACACTGTCGTCAGGCTCCCCATTGTTCTCGGTTTGGTACCTCCTGATCCCTTTGCGCAGATCAGGAGAGTGCCCGGGTTCTCCACTGGGAGCACAGTCCTTCTGACAATCTCGGTAATGCAGAAGGCTGTAGTGTTGGGGAGCCTCCATATTCTCCGGAAAGTTCTTAGTGGGTTCGACTAGGCAGTGTTTTCTGGGAGAAGTCCCATTCGCTGTCTGGGCTGCGTGTAGAGCGGTCGAGGGCCCTGAGCTGATGATGAGCTTTACCAGCCTGACTGTGCCAGGATCACCCAAACCCTCTCTGCTGCATTTCAATTCTAATCTGTAAATAATAATAATTATTGACTTATATAGTGCTTAGTATCCATCTAGTTGTTCAGTGGGCGCTGTAATCATAATCTTATTATTATTACGCCAGATAACCCAAGGCGCTCGAAGGTTATAGTCACACGACTTTATCTCACCGGGTACCCATTTTCTGCTGGGTGAACAGAGGCACTTTTGAACAAACTCGCTTGCCTAAGGTGAGACCACATGTAGCATATGTGCTTCATTGTGGGGCAGGACATAAGTACTAGGAACTGTCAGGAGTCAATCTGCCAAACTTGATCACCCACCCAAGGACTGCAAGAGCTCGACGGTGCTTAACTTCAACCGATTTGTGAGCTCTACGCACAGGACCACTCGCCACTAAACCGGTTCAGATCTCATGAAGATCAACAATACTTACAGGATTATAACTTTGTTAGACACACTTGGTAATGCAGAAAACCACTGGGGAATCTACATACCCGGGGAAGTCCTATCCGCTGTCTGGGCTTCGTGTATAGCGGGCGAGCGCCCTGGGCTGATGATAAGCCTTACCAGCCTAACTCTGCCAGGCTCACCCGAGTCTTCTCTGCTGGATGTAATTTGGCAATTTTGAACAAACTCACTCGCCTAAGGTGAGACCGCATGTATCACATGTGCTTGGTTGTGGGACAGGACTGAAGTGCTAGAAACTGTCTGGAGTAAAGTTGTCAAGCACGGTCTTTGGAGAGTCCAACTGGACATTGCGTCAACTGATTTGTGACCTGAGCTTTAGCGGGCAACAGCGAAAATTGGAACAAAACTAAAATTTACACAGTCACGTAAAACTGACAGACCAATTCTGATGATTTGCCATTGGACACCCGAATAAAAAGTTTATTGAACAAACCACCATTATTATTTTGTCAGTTGCTGGGAGAACACCCATGTAGTCAAGGAGCATGTGTAGTGAAATTTGAACTTCACATGTGCAACTAGCACACCAGGCTGGTCTGTGCTGGTGATCACACACCGTTTGACTGATCTACACCGTGTTTCGTGTATCTATTATGGCATTTTGACAAAAGATCCTAAACGCACTAAATGATTAATTATACACCTTTGATCGTGCGTTCTACACAACTATTTGGACGATAATTTGAAGGTTTGGAACTGGAACAAACATATCATACGTCATGAAGAAGGAAAATTCCCAGATGCCCCAATGCTATGCCAAATATTAACAAGGGTCTCTTAAAATGACTCTGGCAAGTGCTTCAGTAGTTGCAAGGATGCTTTCGCAAAGTCTGTGTCTATGTACATTGGATGCTAAGATGTCATGCGAAATGGTGGTATGTCAGAGGCTGATAGTATGACTGGCCTATGAGCTCACTGGATTAAGTAGATAATCATGTTCTCTTCTGCTTGATACACCCACCTTCCATACAGACCTGTTTACAGCCTTCATCCACACATTGAGAAGTCTCATTGCAGACCCCAGATCCACAGCATTCAGTTCGGACCTTTAGAGAGAAGTACATATGTCTCACTATGTCAATAGATATATGTTGATATAGAACTTTTGTAGACACCCAGGCCTGCCGCAGGTCTTATCTCAGTATGACACTGTAAAACATGTAACGTCAGATGTCATTAAACGGCATTTAGTTGTTATCGCTGACCAAGCCATTTTAAGGATAATAAGATTAAAGAGGATTAATCCATAAAATATGGATATGACGTCAGGTTTACCAACGTCCTGATTTCAAAATATCTATGGGACACTATAACATAACTTGCATTGGTATGAGTCCATGGATGAATTCCGCATTCCCTCGTCTTCTTAAGCTCCTTGGATTCCTCACTTGTCCGACGACAGGATGCAAATATGAGGGAGTCTCCAATACATTCATTTTTGCACAACTTTAGGTTGACATTTTTAAATACGACAGATTTGATCTTCATCTTCTCTGTCAACTGAAGTCCACATTCCGTTGTGCTGCATGTGGAAAGGGCAACTATGAAGTAAACAACTGATGTAAAGGCAGCTTGCATGCCGTCACTTGAACACAGCAGCAACATCATGTTGACAGCAGTCTCCACACACTGCCTGGAGGACAACAGGAATCAGCTAACAAACAGCAGATTACCTCATCATGTATTGAATATTGACATGAAGCAGTTTGTCGGGGGGCAACATGACATTTTCGATTAAAGATGATGATGGACAGCAATCAATTAAGTGACATCAACATCAGTATGAGGCTGTCTGAAGGCTTACATCTTTACGACAGACAGCAGACCAGCCACATACGACATCACCATCCTAACAGACCAAGCACACACAATCACCATTCCAACGGACCAGCGACATATGCGATCAGCAGCCCAACATGTCTGTCACATTCACCATCACCGTCCAAATAGACAAGCCACATATACTCTCGCCATCGAAATAGACCAGCTGCTTACACCATTACCATCCCAACAAACCTGCCACGTACCCTTCATTATTCGAATCATGGCACACTATGAACGAATCAAATCGAGTTAAAACTGTTTAAAAACAGTTAATTCACTGACGGCAATACATCTTTGAAGAATCATATGACCTTTTGTACACGAGAAGAAGTAACGCAGACTGTAATCTAATCTAATCGAGATGTAAATAAGCATTCCTATAAAATATTCAGTTGGCTGATACATCAATTTAGTGTGATGTGAAGGTAACTAGGCAGCCAGTCACTGATATATCAACCACTTAGTAATTAGCTTAATCTGATGGGTTCTGTCTTATGACATCTTTTTGTTAACTGGCACCCGTGAAGAGCAACCTCCTCGTGGTATTGCCCAAATTATATCATAAACTATACTCATGTGCATTAATTAAGCACCACCATTATAATTGTCGATTGTAACGAAAAGGGACCAAAAGTCAACCAGTTGTATCTAAATATACATGAGCTAACGTGAAATCCACGTGCTGATTCAAATGCATGCTTTTCATGCTAATGTTCGGTCATGGTACAAGCGACTGAGAGTATAAAAGGTGAAATGAAGTATTCTCATTGCTTTCTTATCGACGCATCAATAAATGAACAGTGCTGAAATTGAACTTTTTTGGACATGCCGAGGCGTAGGCTTTCTGAAAATACCAGATGTCAGATTATTGGTATGCATAAAGCTAGTTTGTATAGTTTGCAGCATTGGGTCCAGATTGATTATCAATTACACTGTCATTAGTCGCCTTGTTAGGAAACATGCGGCCACTAGTTACGTCCAGGATCGTCCACGATCAGAAAGGCCGAGAAAGATCACTCCCCGTCATAATCGTGCCGTAGTTCGCCTAGTGAACGCAGGCCCATGGCCAATGCCACAGATCTAAGAGAACTTTGGAGAGTGGGTATTCATATCTGAACCAGCACCATCCCAAGGAGGCTCAGGTCCGCTGGATTCCGTGTACGTCGTCCAATCAGACGTCCCTGACTCACCGATAGACACAGGACTCATCGTTTGGCGTGGTGTAATCAACGGCAAAACCATTGGTCCGATGAAAGCCGTTTTCTTCGTGTTACTGATAGCCTTTGGCGAGTTTTGAGAAGGAGCTTATTAACAGCGGATGATCCATGCATGAGCCCTTTATCGGTGGCTCTGTAATGGTGTGGGGGTGTATCTCCTATGAGATATGCCACTTCCTCGTGGTGAATGCTGGGTAACGTCAAGAGCCGTTCAAAACCCCGTGTGGACCCGGGTCAACTAGGTCCACAGCACCCCATTGCTGGTTGCAAGGAGAAACCGAATTGGACAACCTGTTTGCCGTGGGAAGTGTCCCGTGTCGGTGGAAGATGGTAGTCTGGTGGTTGAGGGCAGTAGGAGCCTGAACCGCGTTCCTGTCGCTCAACACACCACTTCCGCCCTTACTTCACCTCGACGGGTGGTAGAATCGGCCCGATACTATCAATTGGCTGGTCACGCCAAGCCCTGTGTGTATGGACTAAATTTATTTGTCATTACACAAATTTGATTTGTAAATGTTGGTCTTAGCAAAATTGTTCATATAAGATGTTTATACTTTTGAACTATGATGTTTTGCACTTTGCATATAGTCCTATGCCCAGAAGGCAGTGGTTCATGGGCCAGTCTGGTAGATTAATTATTTCTAATTCTTCTGCTGGAGTATATCATCCGGGTATCCTTGGTGCTGCAAGCTGGAGACCCGCTTGCTCTAGCATTGTCCCTGTGATACTCCATGGTGGGTGGGAGAGCTCGGATGATGAAATGAAAATACAATAACCATGGCGTATGAAAACCCCCCACAAAAATCCAAAACGTCTGCGTGAAGAAGATCACACTGATACTGACCTTAGACTGTCCAATCCTACTGAATATTGGCCACGTATTCTAGTTGCTGAGACTGACGATAGAACAACCTTGAAATTAAACCCTTTTGCTGTGTCGAAAGGGATCCAGGGCAATGCTGGGATGTAAAAGATACCATCAGATTATGTTCTGGTGCACTCTTGATTGAGTGTACCAAAAAGCAACAGTCAACAAACCTGTTGAACACTAAGACATTTGTCGGCATTCCCGTCTCCACCACGGCACACACAACGCGACAGATTACTCGCTGACATGTCAGAATTTGATATTGCCTCTGAAATGAAAGATCAGGGTGTTCCTTATGTGAAACGATTCTCAACTCGTAAAAATAGTGAAACTGTCAAAGCCAACACTTATCTGTTTTCCTTTTCCCCACCTTCTGCTCCAAGATCACTTAAGGCCGGCTATTGCAATCTACATGTTGACACATACATTCCGAATCCTCTCAGATGCTTCAAATGCCAAATATTCGGACATGGTGTAAATTCTTGTACATTATCTGTTGTGTGTGCTCGCTGTGGTGAAAAGACACAAACAACAGAGGATTGTGACAGTTCTGTTACAAAATGCACTCATCCATCTTATTCTACAGAGTGTCCTGTTTGGAAAAAGCAAAAGGCAATAAATAAATTAAAGTTCACACAACACATAAGCTTTGCTTTTGCAAAGAGACTAGTACTAAGCTTAGAACAATCAGAAAGCTATGCTCCCATTGCCAGAAGAACGCCAGAAACAACATTTAGAGTACTCTCAAACAAACTGGACTCGGATTCCCCTAACCTTTTCTCACCAGCTACATCTACTTAAACACGAGAATCACTTCCTGGTACGTCCCAAATACACTTAGAAACATCCCCTGATCTAGAACCATCTTCTCTGTAATCGACAAAGTCTCAGCAAAGTCTCGCTAAAACCAAAGGTAAACAAACAGCATGATTCTTCAAAGAAACTCACTTGAGGATATGGACGTGTGCTTCAAAACAACAAAAAGGCGGAGTTCCTAAAGGGTCACCAAAAAAATTCAAGTGTTCAATAAATGCGGGTCTCTTGAAGACATGGACGTTTCTGAAACCGTCCATTCTAGGGCTCACAGCTTGTCGCCCACCAAAAAAGTGCGGGGTAGATCCCCAATAAACCCCCCCTCTCCCCCAAGAAGATAGGTTATCAGAATAATCTTTTACAGAGGAATTGTAGAGGTCTAAGGACTAATTTTAATGAGTTGCAGCTCTTCGTCCAGGATTTAACAAAATCAGCTTTCTGTCTGCAAGAGACCTATTTAAAACAGACAGATACTTTTGACCTGCGTCATTACAAGGCATATCATTGCTTTTCACCTCCGGGTGATAGGGCCACGGGAGGGTTTTCCATCCTAGTCAAACAGAACATTATCCATAGCCCTGTTTCACTTAGTACTCATCTTCAGGCTTTTGCAATGCGACTAACTTTGCATGTTGCCTTTACATTATGCTCTCTCCATATTTCTCCGTCTTCAACTTTTCGTCAAGTGCTGTATGACCAACTCCCGAAGCCCTGTATTATAATGGGAGATCTGAATGGACACAACCCACTCTGGGGAAGTGTAACTACAAACGCCAAAGGTAAATTACTAGCGGAGTTTAGTTCTGATAATGATTTATGAGTTTATAATTATGGTTCCAACACATATTTAAACCGTGGTACAGGGATGTATTTTTCTCTCGACTTGAATTCAGAATTACTAAATGAATTCGAGTGGTCAGTCCACGATGACCTCTGTGAAAGTGGCCATTTTCCTAACGTTTTATTGACGCCCCCGATGCCATTAATTGCTTTTCGGATGAACTAAATTCCATAGCTGATGCGTGTATACCAAATTTCTCTGCAGTTCCACATATTCGAAAACCATGGTTCAACGATGACTGCAAACAAGCTAGGAAGGCAAGGAAAAAGGCAGAACATTATTTCCGTCGCCATCATATGGTGCATAATTTAAATAAATTAAAAAGTTTTAAATGCTAAAGCGTGGCGTACTTTTAAGCAGAACAAACTTCAATCTTGGCAAAATTATGTATCTAAAATAAATTCTCGGACACCCATGTCCAAGGTATGGAACATGGTCCAGAAAATCAAAGGTAAAGGTACTAAATCTACTGTCCATCATCTTAAACATAGACATTAATTACTTACGGATAAATCAGATATTGCTAATAAACTGGGTGAAACCCTCGCTAAACATACTTCCTCTTCTAATTATATACCTAAATTCCAGCAGTATCAAAAACGACAAGAAAAGAAAAGTATTAATTTCAATTCAGATAATGGGGAAGATTATAATGAAATGTTTTCTATTCATGAACTCCATACTGCTCTTGATCAAACTAACGACACTGCTACAGGAGCTGATGACCTACATTATCAACTCCTGAAGCACTTACCAGAATCCTGTTTAGAGACGCTCTTATCAATTTTTGATGATATTTGGACTTCCGGGAAATTTCCTTCTTCATGGCGTGATGCTATAGTAGTACCAATACCTAACCCTGGACGTGATCATACGGATCCATCCAATTATCGTCCGATTTCATTAACTAGCTGTGTTTGTAAGACCATGGAACGCATGTTAAATAATCGACTTGTTTAGTACTTGGAAACAAATAACCTCATAACAGATATACAGTGTGGTTTCCGTAAAAACAGAAGTACTGTCAAACACTTAGTGTGTTTGGAATCATTTCTGAAGATCGCATAGATTAATAAACAACACACGATGTCTATCTTTTTTGATCTTGAAAAAGCATATGACACAACCTGGAAAATACGCATACTATTGAACGGCAACTGCAGCTGTGTTTGAACAAAATAGATAAATGCTGTCTTGAAACTGGCTTCAAATTTTCTAAATCAAAAACCACTTGTATACATTTCTGCCGTAAATATAAACCTCATAAAGACCCAAGACCCCTATCAAAGTTGTCAAGGAGGCTAAGTTCTTGGGACTTGTTTTCGATTCACATTAGACCTTTTTGCCCCACTTAAATCCCTGAAAGCCAATTGCTTGAAGGATCTCAATTCATTAAAGAGTGTTTCTAATTCAAAGTGGGAGGGGATCAGACTACCCTCCTTCACGTATATATATGACTCATCCGCTCAAAACTTGATTATGGCTCAATCGTATATGGTGGAACCTGCAAAAATAACCTAAACCTATTAGATACTGTCCATCACCAAGGTCTAAGACTTTGTCTTGGTTCCTTCAGAACTTCACCTATTGACAGTCTCTACGTTGAGGCCGATGAACCATCACTTACACAACGTCGTATAAAATTATCCTTACAATACATTACTAAATTATACTCTAATGAATCTAACCCTGCATATATCTGTGTGTTCAATCCACTTTATGAGGATTTGTACGAAAAGAAGTTTTCTCTTGTTCCACCTCTAGGGCACAGAATTAAACCCTTTCTTTCATTGGCCATACTAGATATACTCATTCATACCCATTAAAAGGCGAGGATCCTCTATTTTGTATCCCTTGTGATGAGAGAGTCACGGTCAAGCATATTGTGCTGGACTTTGTCGAATTCTCCATCACAAGGGATAAGTATTTTATAGTTAACACAATTAAGGATTTTTTTACCAGCGTTAATTCTCATTTAATTATATTTGTTGTTTTTTTAAAAAAAATGATTTTTGGGTTGAATTTTGAATTTTATGTTCTGTAGATAGATGTATTTTAATGATCGGTAGTTTGGATTAGTAACTTGAATTGTTGGTGGCTGTACCCTGAAATGGGGTTGACGTATTTTAAAAGTATTGTCCTCGTGAGAGTCCACAAACATTCACAGTAAGTTTAAGTCTACCAGGCTTTTAATCGTAGTATTCATGCTCTTTCAATGTTGGCTAACTTTTCGTACAATCGCCAGCAGTTGACGGGATGGTGTAAATCCAGCTGGGGTCCATGTAGGTAGCAAAGGTACTTTAAGTCCCCATGGTCCCTAGTGTGGTGACCTACCTTCTGTTGTTGGCGATCTGTAGTCTGTTTTTATATTGTATTGTCTAAATGGTGATACTCACTCAGTCACTTAAATTGTAAGTGTGATATTCTAGTTGTTTTACAGTCCTTTGATGACAGGTGTATTTATGAAATACATATATTCTCATTTCAGTATTAAATGTTCTCGTCATGATATGGCTGAAATATTGCCGATGTGACCTTAACTCACTCACTCACTCACTACTGTCCTTCGTTGACAGTTTTCTTTTATAAGATGTATATGTAATAAATCGCTCTCGTCACGATATGGCTGGAACATTGCCGATGTGACGATAAACCTTAACTCACCCACTCACCATTAAGGGACACTCAATGGTCAGAGATACCAACATGAAGTGCTGGAAGCTGCATTTTAATAACCATCCCCTCGCAAGTCGGCCGGTATATGTGGACGATAATGCTAGGCCCCATCTTTCCAGGGACTGTTTGATACTGCATACTTGCGAACAACGCAGTTGACAGACTACCTTGGCCTGCGAAAAGCCCTGATCTCAACCCAATCTAGCATTTACGGGACCATCTGGGGCGTCAAGTTCAAGTAAGGGATCCACCTGTTCAAAATCTAAAGGAATTTGTCCAGGCTCGTCATGAGGAGTGGCAGAGGATTCCAATGATGCACATTCCAGAATGAGGAGGAGGGTTGCAGCAGTTATCCGTGCGAGGGAAGGATACACCAAATGATGATTTCACCATTACTGTTGGCTTGGGATTGAATAATATATATTACAGCCGAAAGTAGCAGCAGTGTTGGTTGTTGATGGATTGACACTTCAGACGGTTCAGTTACCATATCGACGATGTTGCGTTAACAATTAACTCACCCACTCACTGACTGAAATGTCTGCAGGTTTCAGTCATAAAAACACACGTTTCATTTCAAACTCCGTAACCGTTCGACTGATCAAGAGGAGGTTAGTTTACTTCCTGTTTTGGCAGATTTCCAGATACTCCAAATTAATTAGACAATCAGTAGAATCAGACACTATCAATTTGCATTGAAAACGAGACTGATTTCATGACGGCTTCACTGTGCATGCACACAACACTGACGCCCTACTTCAGCTTGACCGCCAACATTACTAATATCAACACAATACAAATACTAAAGAGAACATACTATTATATATGTATATGTATGAAATACAACTATAGGATCTGTTTATCCTCCCCTCACCATTATCCTGGCTTCTGCTATAAACATTATCCAGACTCAATTACAATGTACAGCCCCTAATAAACAAACGATATATAACAGATATATAACAGACCCACAACTTATCAAGTCTGTAAGAATGCATGCCCATTTATACAAAATTTACAACAAAACGTTAGTACCATTTACCTACCTAGTTAAACATCAAACCTGTTTCTGCTGATAATGGATTACACAACATGAGATAGTCAGTTTGCAACACTTCTTTAGCAGAAATACGTGAGATAACTGTCGGTCGAAACACAAAAAAATACGCCATTCATACTCAATCATGTCCCGTTGCATCATTCATAAAATACATATCAAACACTGAACAACCAGGATTCCGTTTTCTGCCACCTTCTCCGGAATGCTGTCACTCCTGGTGATCCATGTTCCTACACTTCAGATACGCTTGGCCACAATCCTGTCACATATGATGAAAATGATGTCCAAGAAATCCAAAGTTAGTCGCATGTACACAGTACACTGAGTTAGGCCATGGACACCTTTCACAAAGCCTCATTTACCAGGGATAGCCTTAATTCAACTTCTTTAACATTGCACTAAGGTTACCTTGCCTTACCTTTTGATCACCTTTGAGCTAAGATCATACTTTTAGGGATCATTTCAACAGAATGCTTCGCCATGACTTCAGGTAAAAGTGACAGTCTGCAGTCTCATTGAGAATGGAGGCCCTGGCACTGTCACTCTTTCGTCTCATGCCGGATAGGAGCACATTTGTGAAACCATGATCGGAACTCGCCGGTCATAAAAAATCAACAGTCTTGATGAGTTACAACATTTAAGTAGAAAAAGAAGAGGTTATATTCTTCGATTTTACAGATCCTACATCTGCATGAAGCGTAAATCACTACATCCCGAAGGGCTCATTATGTAAACCATTATTTCACGTTTGTTTCAAAACTTGTTCTGATAATGATACCACCTTTCCATTGAACACCTCTCTGTACCATTAAGAAAGAGCGTGATTTTGGTGAATTCCTTTCTTCAGTAAATAGGGGCGCGATGCACATTAACTTACTCGATTAGTCTATTTCATATTTTCAAACCGAGGAAAACGGGAAGTAAAATGAGCTCATTCTAAAAGACATTATTGCTGTACGAAACGTATTGCCCATGTGGACGTGTGCGGAGGTAGTGACTGATTTTAGGTCTGAAATTTTCTGGTGTACGAGAATTAAATCAAGATGCAGTCGCACAGCAATTTAAACATTCTCTTCCCACAGTGGTTACTTGTCACATCTTCCTACGTAACCTCTGTTCTAATACGACCCTTTCATGGTGCGAGTGTTCAAGACTTGTGATTGGAGGCAATCGGATTTAGTAGTGCAATCAGCGACCTTGTTTCAAAAGTGATCGTTCGAAAGATCTCGGTAATTTCCGGATGCATCGTGAAAACTAGAACCTCTTCCCGAGCGCAATACTCAAATGTTTCTTCCAGACAGAATTCAGTCATGTCATTTTTGTTTCTTCACATTGCTTGCATTTGCCAAGTTGAATCTGAGTCGATGTAACACGTGTTCTGATTGGACAGAAAAAAGGAAGATAAATCTGCTGCCATTATTTACTTTTACCGCTAGGGGATTTTATGAGAACCGCGAAATATGGCCCTATTAGAACAGAGGTTCGTAGGAAGATATTACAAGTAACCCCTGTGGGAAGAGAATGCAATTTAAACAGCTATATGTTTTTTTCGGTTATTCTACATTGTCTCTAGTTTCACTTTTATCACTATACACCGCGGTTGAAGTATTGCAAAACCATTGTCCTGTGAGGGTACCAATACTTTCCCGATTAACTTATACTAACCGTAAGTTTAAAACGTAGTATTTTTGTCATTTTTAATTATGGCTAGATTTGAATACAATCGCCAGCGACTGAAGGATGATGTAAATCCAGTTTGGGCCCATGTAGGTAACAAAGGCACTGTAACTCCCCAAGGTCCCTAGGACGGTGATCAAACCTTCAGTTTTAGAACCTTTTTTTATTCTCCTTAATAATGTTTTCTTCTTTTAGAGATATTTACTTGCTAGTTTTATCTCATTTGTTATAATCTAGTAATTTTTGTTCGCTGTTTTTAGATGTGATATGTCTGTATTGTGAATTTAGAACTAGTTTTAGTCACGATGTGGGTGAAATATTGCCGATATGACTCTATATCCTATCTCATTCACTCCCTCATCTCTATACACCACTTAGGAGTTGCTCTATCCAAGATGATGATAATGAGTGAGTCTTACGCTGCTTTTAGCAATTTCCCAACAATAATCACACCAGAAATTTGATTTACTGAACCCACGATAAGAGGATAAACAATCATAACTGTGTAATGTCTATCTCTACATTGAGTACTGTTGCAGAAAGTGCAAAGAACAGGCACTAAAAGTTTCCATTCTATACACTCACAGACATTTGGTTGGAAAAGTGAGTGAGTAAATCATTCAAATGGACCGCTTGCTCCAACCCCACACAAACCGTCACGTCCTTGTGTGCAATCAACAGGATTTGTCGTCCTTGACGTGTCGGACTCATTCATTATCACGGCGTTCCATTGGAGCCAGTTTAACCTTCGCAGAAGGAGCGGTAGCCAGCGTACTGCCGTTTGTGGTAAGGTGTGGATGCTGAGTGGTTCAGGGCAATGCGGTGCCTGACTGACAGAGTTTGGGTTCGACGTTTGAATAGGACACAACTCCTAAGTACTATAATGTGCATCAGATCAATGCAGTTTCGGATTAACGGTCAAGGGCAACAACATGACAAACGAATCCCATTTAGGTAAGCAATGCCAATTAAGTACAAATAAGACGCTGCTTGCTATAGTACCAAGGGGAAACAATAACGGTAATGAGTATACATGTAAGGAAACCTCTAATCTCTTAATCGTCCTGTTGCATAATCATATGTATAGACTACTTTACTCGTTTGTCATTAATGTAGCGGCATTTTAGGAAGGGGAAACGATAAGATGTTCAGTCGAATGCACAATTTCGTGTTCCAAGCATCCACGTATCGCTTCCAGTTTCTCTCTCAGTTTTATTTACGTCAAGGTACCCATAGGTCGAGAGAAGGCAGGTGGAACTACTGAGTCGTATGTCAATGCTCAAACACAAAAAGCCTTTGGCTTGTGTACATAAATTGATACACGATTCAATTGAGGTAACCGACAGACGTTTGCTATTGTGGCCACTTATGGCCAACCCTTCATAAATCGACATTGTCTTCCCAAACGTGCTGCACTCTGAAACACAAAGATATGAGTTATTGCATGATGCAGACATGTATAGATAAACTATGAGTGATACAACTGATTGATCGCGTTTTGTAGATGATTTTAAGATTCTATGTCGTGGTAAACATATGCAAACTATTGATAGACAGTCACAAATTTGCCCAACAAAATTCATAGATGATGTCTGAAAAATTTTCTAAATCTAACTCCAAATGTATCCATTTTTGTAGAATATACGAACCCCACCCCAAATTATCATGAAATGGCACATCTATGAAGGTTGTGAAGGAAGCTAAATTCCTGGGTCTTATCTGTATGTGAGTGAGTGAGTTCAGCTTTACGCCACACGCAATATATGGCGGCAGTCTGTAAGTAATCGAGGGAGTGAGTGAGTTACATTTCGGCAATATCTCAGTCATTAAGTGACGAGAAATGTTGGGAATACACATTATATATATATATATATATATATATATATATATATAGTGAGTGAGTGAGTTAATATTTAACGTAACATCGGCAATATCTCAGCCATATCGTGACGAGAACATGTAACAAAGAAAAGGACTCTATGTGTATTATAAAATCTGTCGGCGAAGGACAGTAAAACAACTAGAATATCACAATGTGAATTAAAACTAGTGTGGAAAAAATAAAACTAATAGCATTATTTGGACAATACAACATAAAATCAGGCTATAGATTGCCAACAACTGAAGGTAGATCACCATACTAGGGACCATGGGCACTTACAGTACTTTTGCTACCTGCATGGACCCTAGTTGGATTTACATCATCCTTTCAGCCGTTAGCAATTTAGTCACATCTAGCCAAAAATTAAAAATACACATATACTATGATTAAAAACAGTGGAAGTCTGAACGTACATGAAATGTTTTGGGACTTACGTACCCTCTCAGGAGGACAATAATTTTACGGTACTTCAACCCCCTTTGAGGGTACAGCCACTAACAATTCAAGTTACTAATCTGAACTACCATGAATTAAAATGCAGCTATCTACAGAACATAATAATCACAATTCAATAATGAAATCAATTTCTTTTAAAAATCCAAGAATTAAATGAGAACTGACGGTGTTAAAAAGGTCCTTCATTGTTTTTACATTGAAATATTTATCCCTTATGATGGAGAATTCAACACAGTCAAGCAGGATATGCTTGACCGTGGTTCTCTCATCACAAGGGATGCAAAACGGAGGATCCCCACCTTTCAATAGGTATTCATGAGTATATCTGGTATGGCCAATACGACATCGCCGCATGATCACCTCTTCAAATCTGGACTGACAACCCAAGTAGGAATAACCAATATAGGGTTTTATTTCATGTATTTTATTGATGCCTACCTGGGTGTCCCACTTCTTCTGCATCAGATCACGGATACAAGATCTAATGCTAGCTTTATAATCACTGCATGGAAAAAGAAGTGGTGTCACAGATTTGTTGAGTGCTGCCTTGGCAGCAAGATCGGCCATTGCGTTACCGGAAATGCCCACGTGGCTTTGTCGTATTGGCCAGTAGCAAGAGTGTTATACAATTCAATAATTTCAATTAAAAGTGGATGTTTACACGAAATATTTTTAATAGCCTGAAGGCAAGATAGAGAGTCTGAAAAGATTATATACTGTTTATGTTTCGGGTGTCTTTGAATATATTTCAGAGCTGTTAGTATGGCGCTTGCTTCAGCTGTAAAAATAGAACTGTTATCTGGTAATCTATAAGATGTGGTTCTGGATCCAATGACAGTGGCACAAGCCACTGCGCCACCGTCCTTGGAGCCATCTGTAAATAAGGATTTATAATTGCTATATTTATGTTTCAGTTGATTATATTCTTGTTTGTATTGTAATTCATTCGTTTCTGATTTTTTAAATGTGGTCAGTGTTAGGTCCACTTGAGGCCTGACCAACTGCCAAGGAGGAGAAGAAAGAAGACGGGAGGGAGCTATGTTCTCCAGCTTAATACCGGCCAAAGAAAGAAATGGTTTAATTCTATGTCCTAGAGGCGGGACAAGGGAAGATTTTTTGTTGTATGAATCCTCATAAAGGGGATTGAAAACACAGTTATAGGCAGGGTTAGATTCATTGGAGTATAATTTAGTAGTGTATTGTAAGGCTAATTTTATACGGCGCTGCTCAAGAGATGGTTCATCAGCCTCAATGTAAAGGCTTTCAACAGGTGAAGTTCTAAAAGACCCAAGACAAAGTCTTAAACCTTGGTGATGGACAGAATCAAGACGTTTAAGGTGGCTTTTACAGGCTCCACTATATACAATGGAGCCATAATCAAGCTTTGAACGGACCAGTGATCTGTAGAGGTGAAGGAGGGTAGCTTGGTCCCCTCCCCATTTTGAGTTGGAAACAACTTTTATTAAATCCAGCGCCTTCAAGCATTTATTTTTTAAATATTTAATATGCGGAAGAAAAGTTAAATGGGAATCGAAAATTATACCCAAGAACTTAGCCTCCTTGACCACTTTGATGGGAGTGCCATTTAGAAACAGTTCTGGGTCCTTATGTGGCTTATATGTTCTACAGAAGTGTAGACAATTAGTTTTTGACTGAGAAAATTTAAAACCATTTTCGAGACACCATTTGTTTATTTTGTTTAAACATAACTGTAGCTGTCGTTCAATAGTGTGCATATTCTTACCACGACAAGAAATATTAAAATCATCCACGAAAAGTGATCCATCTATTGAATCATTTAAAACCTTGGATAAACTGTTGATCTTAATACTAAAAAGTGTGACAGACAAAATACTGCCTTGTGGGACACCCTGATCCTGATTATAATGGTCCGACAAGGTTGAACCCACTCAGACTTGAAATTGTCTATCGTTTAAAAAGTTTGATATAAATTGAGGCAAACGGCCCCGTAATCCAAAATCATGTAAGTCTCTTAAAATGCCATATTTCCACGTCGTATCGTATGCTTTTTCCAGATCGAAAAAGATCGACACTGCATGTTGTTTATTAATGATGGCATTTTTAACAAAAGATTCTAAACGTACTAAATGATCAATGGTACTTCTGTTTTTACGGAAACCACATTGTATATCAGTTGTAAGATTATTGGTTTCCAAGTACCAAACTAATCGGTTATTGATCATGCGTTCCATGGTTTTGCAAACACAGCTAGTGGGTGAAATTGGTCGATAATTTGAAGGATCGGTATGATCACGTCCGGGTTTAGGAATTGGAATAATTATAGCCTCACGCCATGAAGAAGGAAATTCACCAGATGTCCAAATAGTATCGAAGATGTTTAAAAGTGTCTCTAAACAGGATTCTGGCAAGTGTTTGAGGAGTTGATAATGTATGTTATCAGCTCCTGTAGCAGTATCGTGAGCTTGGTCAAGAGCTTCATGAAGCTCGTGAATAGAAAATAACTCATTATAGTCTTCCCCATTTTCCGTGTTGAAATGAATAGGTTTCCTTTCTTCTTGTTGTTGATATTTTTGAAATTTAGGTACATAGTTAGAGGAGGAAGAGTGCTTAGCCAAAGTTTCACCTAATTTATTAGCAATATCTAAAGGGGCTGTTAATACTTCATTTTCCTTCTTAAGGTGGTGGATGCCAGGTTGAGAGCCTTTACCTTTGATGTTTTGGACCATATTCCATACCTTGGACATGGGCGTACGTGAATTGATTTTTGATACATAATTTTTCCAAGATTGACGTTTACTTTGCTTAAAAGTACGCCGGGCTTTTGCATTTAAAATCTTAAATTTATTGAGATTATGGACCATAGGATGGCGACGGAAATAGTGCTAAGCTTTTTTCCGTGCCTTCCTTGCTTGTTTGCAGTGATCATCAAACCATGGTTTTCGTATGTGAGGAACAGCAGAGGACTTAGGGATACATTTATCAGCAATTATATTCATTTCATCCGAGAAACATTTTACGGGATCAGGAGTGTCCAAGAACAGCTCTGGTTTCAATTTGTTAGCACAAAGAGTGGCATACAATTGCCAGTCAGCTTTTTTAAAATTCCACCGTGACGATGGACGGACATCAGATGGGGACACAGGTTTCAAAATAGTCGGAAAATGGTCACTTCCACATAGATCATCATGGACTGACCATGTGAATTCACTCAATAATGTTGAATCTGTAAGAGACAGATCTAAACATGAATATGTACCTGTAGCAGGGTGCAGGTAGGTTTCAGAGTCATCATTAAAGATGCACAGGTCATTATCAGATATGAAATCTTCAATCACTTTTCCTTTTTGATTCATGGTTGAACTTCCCCATAAAGGATTGTGCCCATTTAGATCACCCATAATGATAAAGGGCTTAGGGAGCTGATCGCATAATTGTTGAAGTTCAAGCTTTTGAAGATTTAGAGAAGGAGGAAGGTACAAGGAACAAAGTGTAAAGGTAATCTGCAAGGTGATACGAACGGCTACTGCTTGCAGGTTTGTGTTAAGGGGAACAGGACTATGGATGACGCCCTGTCGTACCAAAACAGAAGCTCCACCAGTAGCTTTATCACCCGGGCGAGAATAAGAATGAAAGGAATTATAGCGTCTGAAGTCAAATTTATCGGTATGTTTAAGGTAGGTTTCAAACAAATTGCTGACGGATTTATATCCTGAGTTAAGAGCTGCAGTTCATGAGAGTTATGTTTAAGTCCTCTGCAGTTCCACTGAAGAAGATTCGAATGGCTCATGGGGGATCTATAGGTGATCGTTCACGTGAACGCGAGAAGTAGTTAGTACTACCAGGACGTTCACAGGATGGGGTGATATCCATCTCGAGAGGGTCAAAAAAGTTATGTAAGTCCACCGGTATTTCAGTGGGAGTGGCAATCTTAGTTTTGATTTTCCTATGATGTTTCTTCTTGTGAGGATTGGGCACATCATTTGTTGGTTTTGGTGTACCTGATGGCTCAGGAGTTGGGGCACACTGAGATGCTGAAGGGATGTCATTTTGTTGACTATCTGTAGACGTTGTTTGACTTTCTGACGATTTGGAAACAGACTGAGGGTGTTCCGAGTCTGTCCATGTCAAGTCAGTTTGACATTCTACGGATCTAGTAGAAGATGTGCGGGAGACAACTGCAGCATAAGTTTGTGGTGATGGAGGCGAACGGCTTGCAACAACTTTTTTAGCTTCCTGAAAGGAAATGTTGTTTTGATATTTTACCGTCAAAATATCTTTTTCATGGATCCACGAAGGACAAGATTTAGAAGAAGCGTCATGTGCACCCTTGCAATTTACACAGTTCAGTGCAGCGGTACAACCAGTGTTTTCATGATGACCTCCACATCGAGAGCACGCAGAAGGACGATTGCAGAATTTAGAACCATGTCCAAATTTCTGACAATTGTAACACCGGAGTGGATTGGGTACATACACATCCACTCCGATGTTGAAATAGCCAGCTTTAATGGATTTAGGTATATCAGCCAGTGAAAATGTGAACAAATAGGTATTTGTTGGAATAGAAGCATCACCATCTCTTCTCATGAAACGTTTCACTGAAGTGACATGCTGTCCAGAAAGTTCTCTCAAGATTTCTTCCTCTGTCATTTCCGCTAGACAACGGGCTCTGTCGCGGATGATCCCTCGACTAGAATTTAGACTTCTGTGCTCAGAGACTGCAACTGCAGTGTTTGCAAATGTAGAACATTTCAAAAGGTTGATAGCTTGCTGTCTCCGCGCACACTCAATTAATAGGGATCCGCCTTGGAGACGTGAAACATTCATCACCTCACCACAAATACCTTCGATTGCTTTGGAAATAGCAAACGGGTTGATTTTTAAAGGAAGACCATTCTTAGATTCAACAACAATAAATCGTGCCCAAGAGTTAGAATTTGTTGCAAGAGAAACATCATCATCAGACGACAATATCTCGGCGTCCAAACGTCTCTTTTTTTCATTTCGAGTAGAACCAGAATGATTGCGAGCCATGATTATATCAAAGAGATTCGACAACCCTGCTCCCCACCCACCATGGAGTGTCAACAAGGACGGCATCTAATTGCATCGGGTCTCCAGAATGCAGACACCAGGGATACAGGGATGCTATACTCCAGCAAAGATGACATGAATAGCTATATTCGTTTATTAAGTGTATTGTCAGGCTGGTTCTGCCCATAACAATAACTTAAAAACATATAGAATTCAGCGGTCAACATCACTAGATTGGCCCATGAGCCACCGCCTGCTGGCATAGGACTCTAGGCAATATAATATCTTGAAATAATTGGAGTTTCTAAAAGCCAAGATCAAATAACGTATCAAATATGTGCAATAATACCCACTATGCACAGTGCTTGGCATGACCAGCCGATTGGTAGAACCGGGCCCATCCTACCACCCGTCTAGGTGAAGTCAGGGCCAAAGTGGTGTGTTGAGCAATAGGAACACTGGCCCTGCTCCCATGCCCTCAACCACCAGGATCCCCTCCTCCACCGACACAGGGCCGCAACCCACGGCAAACGGGTTGGTGGACCAAATATCCCCCCGGGTCCACTACGGGGGTGTTGGCGAACTCTTGGCGTTACCCAGCACCCACCACGAGGAGGTGGCTCGCCACGGGTGCCTATATATATATATATAGACACACACACACATATATACATATATATATATATATATATATATATATAGAGAGAGAGAGAGAGAGAGAGAGAGACAACCAGTCATCGACGGACTATAAATTTTAACTAGAGTATCACAGATACGGACATAAAACTAGCATGGAAAACCACGAAGAAAAGCAGACAGGACAGTATAAAACACGGGCTATAGTTCGCCAACAACTGAAGGTAGATAACCATATTAGGACCCATTTGGTCTTACACTACTTCTGCTACCTGCATGGACCCCAGTTGGATTTACACCATCCCTTCAGCTGTTAGCAATTTAGACACATCTAGCCATGATACAGATATGCTATTATTTAAAAAGGTGGAAAGTTCAAATTGACTTTAAGTGTTTGCGGCACCTAATTTTACAATGCTTCAACTTCCTTTGGGGGGGCACCCGTGGCGAGCCACCTCCTCGTGGTGGGTGCTGGGTAATGCTAAGAGCTCGCCGACACCCCCGTAGTGGACCCGGGGGGATATTTGGTCCACCAACCCGTTTGCCGTGGGTTGCGTCCCGTGTCGGTGGAGGACGGGATCCTGGTGGTTGAGGGCACTGGGGCTTTTAACTGTGTTCCATTGCCCAACACACCACTTTGGCCCTGACTTCACCTAGACGGGTGGTCGAATGGGCCCGGTTCGACCAATCGGCTGGTCATGCCAAGCCCTGTGCATGGAGGATATGTATCATTGCACAAATTTTATTTGGATTTTTACTTTCGGTCTTGGCTTATTTGTTCATTGAGCTTTTCGAAATTTAAAATGCATTTTTGAAGTTCTGAACTTTTGCCTAGAGTCTTATGCCCAGAAGGCGGTGGCTCATGGGCCAATCTGGTAGATTAATTATTTCTAATTCTTCTGCTGGAGTATATCATCCGGGTATCCTTGGTGCTGTAAGCTGGAGGCCCGCTTGCTTTAGCATTGTCCTTGTGATACTCCGTGGTGGGTGGGGAGCTCGGATGATGAACCGTATTACACTTACCATGGCTTATGAAACTCCAACAAAAAAACCAAAACGTCCACTTGATATTGACCCTGTTGATACTGACCATAGACCGTCTACATCGATTGAGTATTGGCCACG
Organism: Haliotis asinina; assembly: GCF_037392515.1. Taxonomy (NCBI): domain Eukaryota; kingdom Metazoa; phylum Mollusca; class Gastropoda; order Lepetellida; family Haliotidae; genus Haliotis; species Haliotis asinina. The sequence goes on along the minus strand of NC_090280.1, from coordinate 48,353,024 downwards.
TTTCATTGTGATTGAGACTCCTGACAAGACACCGTTGAAATTGAACCCCTTTGCTGTATCCAAAGGTATTCAAGGCATTGCTGGGGACGTGAAGAACATAAGACGCTTACGTTCGGGTGCCCTGCTAGTCGAGTGCGGGAAAAAGCAGCAAGCAACAAATCTGATGAATATTAAATCTTTCGTGGGCATTCCCGTCACGGTTTCTGCACACAAAACCTTGAATACAAGTAAAGGTATCGTGAGAGATAGAGATCGATTGTTTGATGATATGTCGGAACTTGATATAGGATCTGAAATGAAAGATCAAGGTGTACTATATGTCAAGCGCTTTTCAACTCGCAGAAACAACGAAACCGTCAAAACAAATACGTATCTGTTTACTTTCTCATGTCCAAATGCTCCAAAATCAGTGAAGGCAGGCTACTGCAACATACAAGTTGATACCTACATCCCCAACCCGCTCAGGTGTTTTAAATGCCAGAAATATGGACACGGTGTACATACGTGCACATTGTCAGTTGTGTGTGCTCACTGTGGTGAGAAGACACACACAACAGAAGATTGTGACAGCGAATATAAAAAATGCACCAATTGCTCAGGCGACCATTCGTCCTTTTCTAAACAGTGTCCTATTTGGAAAGAGCAAATGGAGATCAATAAAATAAAATTTACACAAAATATCTCTTTTTCGGAGGCCAAAAAACTGGTAAAGAGATCTGATCTTCCACAAACTTATGCTACAGTAGCAAAAACATCACCGGGATCTAAATCTAACACTACATCAACCACAGGCTGCCACACTACGTTGACTTGGGTAAATTGCGATTCTCCACAGCTTTTGTACCCAGGTATATCATCACAGACTGAGTACCTCAAAGTCGTCTTCTGATCACAAATCATTATCTCAGTCACACTCAAAGTCTCAATCCACAGCTGATAGTCAACAAACTGTGAAAAATAAATCGAAGCCAAAGCCTGATGCTTCAAAACAACAAAGTGGCAGAGCTCCTAAAGGGTCACAGAACAAAATTCAATTGTTCAATAAATACGGGTCTCTTGAAGACATGGACGTTTCTGAAAACGTCCATTCTAGGGCACATAGCTTGTCGCCCTCTAAAAGAGTGCGGGGTAGATCCCCAATAAATCCCCCCAAAAGATAGTTTATTCCACTAATATTGCACAGTGGAACTGCAGAGGATTAAGGACTAATTTACATGAATTACAGCTATTAGTCCAAGATTTTATACCTTCAGCGATATGTCTCCAAGAGACATATTTAAAACAAACAGATACATTTAACCTTCGTCATTTTAATGCATATCACTGTTTTGCACCTCCGGGTGATCGGGCCACTGGCGGATCATCCATTCTAGTCAAACAAAACGTTATTCAAAGCCCTGTTTCACTTAATACTAATATGCAGGCTGTTGCAGTGAGAATTACTTTACATGTAGCGTTTACGCTATGCTCTCTTTATATTTCTCAGTCGACGACGTTTGCCAAAACTGATCTTCAAGCTCTGTATGATCAGCTCCCGAAGCCCTGTATTATTATGGGAGATTTAAATGGGCACAACCCACTCTGGGGTAGTGTAACTACAAACACTAAAGGGAAATTGTTGGAGGACTTTTGTTCTGACAATGACTTATGTATTTATAATGATGGTTCCAACACATATTTACACCCTGGGACAGGGACCTATTCTGCTCTTGACTTGTCATTGACAACTTCCGAACTACTAAATGAATTCGAATGATCAGTCCACGATGACCTCTGTGGAAGTGACCATTTTCCTACTATGTTAAAAGCTGTAACTCCATCCGATGTTCCTCCATCATCAAGACGAAATTTTAAAAAGGCTAACTGGGCTTTATATGAAACACTGTGTGCTGCAAAACTTAAACCTGAACGTTTTATTGACGTTCCTGATGCTATTAAATGCTTTTCTGATGAACTGAATTCCATAGCTGATGAGTGTATACCAAAGTCCTCTGTAGTTCCACACATAAGAAAACCATGGTTCAACGATGAGTGCAAACAAGCTAGGAAGGCAAGGAAAAAAGCAGAACATTATTTCCGTCGCCATCCTATGGTGCATAATTTAAATAAATTTAAAATTTTAAATGCTAAAGCACGGCGTACTTTTAGACAGAACAAACACCAATCCTGGCAAAATTATGTATCTAAAATAAATTCTCGGACACCCATGTCCAAGGTATGGAATATGGTCCAGAAAATCAAAGGCAAAGGTACTAAATCTACTGTCCATCATCTTAAACATGGAGATCAATTACTTACTGATAAATCAGATATTGCGAATAAACTGGGCGAAACTCTTGCTAAACATTCTTCCTCTTCTAATTATGTACCTAAATTTCAGCAGTATCAAAAACAACAAGAAAAGAAAACTATTAATTTCAATTCTGATAATGGGGAAGATTATAATGAAACGTTTTCTATTCATGAACTCCATACTGCTCTTGATCAAGCTCATGACACTGCTACAGGAGCTGATAACATACATTATCAACTCCTGAAGCACTTACCAGAAACCTGTTTAGAGACGCTCTTATCTATTTTTGATGATATTTGGACTTCAGGTAAATTTCCTTCTTCATGGCGTGATGCCATAGTAGTACCAATACCTAACCCTGGACGTGATCACACGGATCCGTCCAATTATCGTCCGATTTCATTAACTAGCTGTGTTTGCAAGACCATGGAACGCATGATAAATAATCGACTTGTTTGGTACTTGGAAACCAATAACCTAATCACAGATATACAGTGTGGTTTCCGTAAAAATAGAAGTACTGTCGATCACTTAGTGCGACTGGAATCATTTGTGAAAAACGCACTAATTCATAAACAACATGCTGTGTCTATCTTTTTTGATCTAGAAAAAGCATATGACACAACCTGGAAACATGGCATTTTGAGAGATCTACATGATTTCGGTTTGCGAGGTCGTTTGCCTCAATTCATAGCCAACTTTTTAAATGACAGACAATTTCAAGTTCGCGTAGGTTCTACTCTGTCTGATCATTATAATCAGGATCAGGGTGTTCCACAAGGCAGTATTTTGTCAGTCACACTTTTTAGTATCAAGATAAATAGTTTGTCAAAAGTCTTAAACGATTCAATTGATGGATCATTATTTGTGGATGATTTTAACATTTCTTGTCGTGGTAAAAATATGCATACTATTGAACGGCAACTGCAGTTGTGTTTAAACAAAATAAACAAATGGTGTCTTGAAAACGGCTTCAAATTTTCGAAGTCCAAAACTAATTGTATACATTTTTGCAGAACATATAAGCCACATAAGGACCCAGAACTATCTCTAGATGGCACTCCCATCAACGTTGTAAAGGAGGCCAAGTTCTTGGGATTAATTTTTGACTCACATTTAACGTTTCTACCACATATCAAATCCCTCAAAACTAAATGCCTGAAAGCACTTCACTTGTTGAAAGTCGTTTCAAATTCTAAATGGGGAGGGGACCAAGCTACCCTCCTGCAACTTTGTCGATCACTGATCCGGTCAAAACTTGATTATGGCTCCATTGTATATGGTGGAGCCTGTAAAAGCAACCTGAAACTTTTAGATTCTGTTCACCATCAAGGTCTAAGACTTTGTCTTGGCTCCTTTCGAACTTCACCTGTTGACAGCCTGTAGTTGAGGCCGATGAGCCATCTCTTGAGCAGCGACGTATCAAATTAGCTTGTACTGCCTCTTGGTTTAAGAATTAAACCATTTCTTTCTGCTGCCGGCATTGAGCTGGAAAATATAGCTCCTTCCCGTCTTCTCTCTTCTCCTCCTTGGCAGTTGGTTAGGCCCCAAGTGGACCTAACATTGACCACATTTAAAAAAATCAGAAACTAATGAATTACAGTATAAACAAGAATATAATGAATTGAAACATAAATATAGCAGTTATAAATCCTTATTTACAGATGGGTCCAAGGACGGTGGCGCAGTAGCTTGTGCCACTGTCATTGGATCCAGAACAATATCTTCTAGATTACCAGACAACAGTTCTATTTTTACCGCTGAGGCTAACGCCATATTAACAGCTCTTAAATATATTCAAAGACGCCATAAACATAAACAATATATAATCTATTCCGACTCTCTTTCTTGCCTTCAGGCTATTAAAAATCTTTCTTGTAAACATCCACTTTTAATAGAAATTATTAAATTATATAATGATCTTGCTACTGGCCAATACGACATCGTCTTCTGTTGGTTACCCAGCCACGTTGGCATTTCCGGTAACGCAATGGCCGATCTTGCTGCTAAGGCAGCACTTAACAAATCTGTGACATCACTTCGTATTCCGTATTCTGACTACAAAGCTAGCATTAGAGCTTACACTCGTGATCTGATGCAGAAGAAGTGGGACACCTAAGTAGGTATAAATAAACTACATGAAATAAAACCCTACATTGGTTATACATACTTGGGTTGTCAGTCCAGATTTGAAGAAGTCATTTTGCGACGATGTCGTATTGGCCATACAAGATACACTCATGCATACCTTTTAAAAGGTGAGGATCCTCCGTTTTGTATCCCTTGTGATGAGAGAGTCACGGTCAAGCATATTCTGCTTGACTGTGTTGAATTCTCCATCACAAGGGATAAATTTTTCAATGTCAAAACTATCAAGGACCTTTTTAGCACTGTTAGTTGTCATTTAATCATTGGTTTTTTAAAAGAAATTGATTTTTGGGTGGAATTTTGAAAATTATGTTGTGTAAATAGATGCATTATAATGATTGGTAGTTTGAATTAGTAACTTGAATCGTTGGTGGCTGTACCCTCAAAAGGGGTTGAAGTATTGTAAAATTATTGTCCTCCTGAGAGGGTACGTAAGTCCACAAACATTCACAGTAAATTTAAGTCTACCAGGATTTTAATCGTAGCATTCATGTTCTTTTAATTTCGGCTAACTTTTCATACAATCGGCAGCAGCTGAAGGGATGGTGTAAATCCAACTAGGGACCATGCAGGTAGCAAAGGTACTGTAAGTCCCCATGGTTCCTAGTGTGGTGATCTACCTTCTGTTGTTGGCGATCTATAGTCTGTTTTTATATTGTATTGTCTAAATAGTGCTATTAGTTTTAACTTTCCATGCTAGTTTTAATTGAAATTGTGATATTCTAGTTGTTTTACTGTCCTTCGTTGACGGGTTTTTATGATTTATATATGCTCTTTTTCATTGTTGAATGTTCTCGTCACGATATGGCTGAGATATTGCCGATGTGACGTTAAGTATTAACTCACTCACTCACTCCTTTGAGGGTACTGACAATCGAACTTACTAATCTAAACTACCCAGCATTGACATACATCTATCTACAGTACATAATAATCAGAATTCATCAACCAAACCCATTTCTTGAACAAATTCGAATCTGGACAAGATGATCCAGTGATCAAAAGCATGAGCATCGATCTGCACAATTGTGAACCGATGACATGTGTCAACCATGTCAGTGAGCCTGACCACCCGATCCCGTCAGTCGCCTCTCATGGGAAGAGAAGTTGCCTTTTGAGGCAAACATGAGTTGCTGAAGATTTATTCTGTCCTGGATCTTCACAGGTCTGACTCGCATTTAACGTTTTTGCCACATATTAAATATCTTAAAGCCGAATGTCTGGAGGCACTCTACTTGTTAAAGGTAGGTTCTAACTACAATTGAGGAGGGGCCAAACTATCCTCCTTTATTTGCACACATTACTGATACCATCGAAACTTGATTACGGCTCCATCGCAATAGGTGGGGCTTGTAAAAGCAACCTCAAACTACTTGATTCTGTCCATCACCATTGTCTAAGACTCTGTCTTGGGTCGTTCAGAACCTCCCCCATTGACATTCTGTAAACTGTAAAGGCTTCACTTTTACCCCTTCTTGCGATAAGAATCAAGTCATTCATTTCTGCTGCTGGCATTGATCTTGAAAATATATCTCCTTTCTTCTCCTGAGCTATTGGTAGGCCAGAAATTGACCTAACACAGACCACAAGAATCAGAAACTAATGAATTACATCATAAACAAGAATATATTTAATGAAAAAGTACATTGAACACACACATCGTTATTTCGAGATAGATCCAAAGATGGTGCAGTGGTTTGTGTCACTGTCGTTGGATCCAGAACAATATATTGTAGAATACTTGACAACAGCACTATAGTTACAGCAGAAGCAAATGCTATATTAAAAGCCTGAAAGTATATTAAAACAACAACAACTTTAACTATAAAAATACATAATCTTTTTTAATTCTCTTTCGTGCCTTCAGGCGATTAGAAACCTTTCTTCCAAAAGTCCACTTTTAATTGAAATTCTTGAATTATATGATGATCTTGTTACTGGACAATACGACATCGGCCAATGTCACGCTGCCATTTTTGGGAACACTAGGGCTGATCTTGCTGCCAAGGCAGCTCTCAACAAATGTGGAACACCACATCTCATTCCTTACTCTGATTACAAAACTACCATTAGATCTTTCATTTGGGATCTGATGCAGAAGTGGCACTTAAGTAGACATAAATAAATTACATGAAATAAAACCGTATGTTGGTTACATTTACTTGGGTTGTCAGAACAGTTTGAGGAGGTCATCATGCGACGCTGTCGCATTGGCCACACGGGTCATGCACATGCATATCTGTTAAAAAGAGAGGATCCTCTGTTTTGTATCCCTTGTGATGAGAGAGTGATGCGCAAACATATCCTACCTGACTGTGTTGAATTCTCCATTAGTAGGGGTAGCTACTTCAATGCGAAAACAGGTAAGGATCTTACTACCACTGTTAATTCTCGTGTAATTATACGTTGTTTTTTTTCTAAAAGAAATGAATTTCATTGATGAATTCTGACAAATATGTTCTGTAGAGGTAGATTTATTGTAATGATTGGTAGCTTAGATTAGTTTCTTGAATTGTTAGTTGCATTACCCTTAAAGGTGGTTGAAGTATTGTAAAGTTATTGGACTCCTGAGAGGGTACGTAAGTCCCAAAACTTTTACGGTCAATTTAAACTTACCTGGATTTTTAAACGTGGTATTTTTGTTATCTTGATTGTGGATAATATCTCTTACAATCGCCAGCAGCTGAAGGGATGGTGTAAATCCAACTGGGGTCCATTGGTATAGCGAAAGTCCCCATGGTCCCTAATGTGGTGATCTACCTTCAGTTGTTGGCGATCTATAGCCTGTTCTCATGTCGTATCGCACACTATAGTTAGACTGTTTTAGATTTAATTGCTGGTTTTAAGTATGTATCTGTGATAGTCTAGTTATTTAGTGTCAAACGCTGACAGGTGTTTACAATTTAATTTTTAGTCATTATAAATTTTTACCTTGTTTTAGGCAGCTTATGGCGGAAACATCGCCGATGGAACTTATACTATAAACTCACTTGAAAGTATCTCGTGAAATATATCCTTCAGTTCTATAATCTTTTATGTAAACTTGCATCATTAAGATAATTATTCTTCTTTACACTGTGAACTATTGAGCCCTCTTTTCTGGGGTCTATGTCATTACTCATATGAACAGTTCTTTAAACTTCACTCCTTACTGGATAACAACAATTTGCTTTTTCACTTCCGTTGAATGTGGGTTGTATACGACCCAGAGACACACTTAATGAAAGATGTCTAATTAACCACTGTCCAGAAATCACTGAAATTTCAGACATATGTCGAAAACCTAGTTGGGTACACGGAAGCAAAACGATATTGATCAATGATAAGTAGTAATTAAGCTATTAAGGTGTTAGCTTGTTGCGGGTCATGTAGGACCCATGCAATTTAAATAGTGTCTAAGGTAATTACTACTCACCCGACTCCACGGGTCGCTGAGGACCCATAATATCTAAAGGGGCAAAACACTGGTTATTTTTGTCCTGCAGTGTGGACCATCAACGAAACACATTGTTCCAAGTAGAGGAGGGGTGTGGCGTATTCAAAATCTCATGATAGTTACATTAATGGACATTCTGTGATAACACTAACTGTTATTTTGGAATTCTTGTAGACAATCAGCTGCTTTTGGTTTGGAATTTCTTTTAACTAATTGCTCTACTTTTGCTTTTAGTCATGTCTTGGATTCAACTGACATCTGTATGTAATATCTGAGAACCAGTTGCTTTAACCTTCGGCGGATCACGCATTGAAACTTACAGAATCAGTTTCGGTCTTTGTTTCTGACCATAACACAGCTGCCATTGCTTCCTTTTGGGGAACGGAAGGAAAGCAAGCGTGCAACAATTGCGGGAAGGATCTGTAATGGTGTGCGTAATAATGGTGTGCGTTACATGCGATAATTTCTTCACAGACAAGGTCCTAACAGAAACACTGTGCAAGAAAGGCCTGAACACAGTAGGCACAGTGAGACAAAACAAAACGTTCTTGCCTCACTCATGTAAGGGAAAAAGGAAAATGGTTCTTCATGACAGCAGACTCATGTTTGACGCAAATCTTGCGCTTGTCCTTTATGAAAGTAAACGAAGCAAGCAGGTTGTTGTGCTCAGTACAATGCATGCCAGTGGTAGGGTTGAAGACACACCGTCAAACGAAAAAAGAAAACCCGAGATGATTTTGTTCTACAACGACACCAAGGGAGCTGTCGATACTGTGGACAAGATGGCACATGCTTACACAACAAAACGAAAGGCAAACAGATGGCCCATGATCATGGTCTTCAACGTCCTCGATCTGTCAAGTATTGCAACACGGGTCATTTGGAAGTTGTGTTACCCAGAGAACAATCTCTCTCATGATGATGAACGTGCCACTTTCAATCGAGTTGTAAGTGAGGAAATGAAAAGGCGTGTGGCAAATATGGCCTTTCCCAGAAGTCTCCATGAGGCAGTTGAGAATACCATACACACCTTCGAGACCAAACATGCTCCTGAAGAAAGGACGAAGATTCGAGCTACAAAGAAAGCTTCTGGCTCTGCTTCTGGTTCTGAAGGAGCTGGCACATTAGAGAGTGCTCCTGCAAAACGAAAACGTTGCCTCTTTTGCTCTTGGGGAAAGGACAAGAAAACTCAGCAAAGACGCAAAGCATGCAATGATTATATCTGTCCTGGACACACATTCAGAGTGTGTAGCTTATATACGTATTGTATACAATATGTGTAACTGAAATCACTTTTCAGCTCAACTACTTTTTGTAGTTGAGCTGAAAAGTGATTTCAGTTACACATATTGTATACAATACGTATATAAATGACTTGAGTTACAAGCATAGCTCAGAGAGAATATCTAAGGCTTTTGTTTAGATTTTGTTAGCAAACTGAAACAATAAGTCAAATTAGTTTATGACGAGGGTACATCCTGGAAAAAAGGACAACAAGTTCAATTATGAATTGAACATTTATTTCTGTTTTAAGCATTTACCCTCTGTTTTGAGTTCGTGAATGAACTTAACCATTAAGTACAGTTTGTTTATGACGAGGGAGATTTACTCCTGTTCTTTGCATTTCTTGCAACTTTTGGGGGTCGGGCGATATGCAGCCTCTGCAAGTTCCCTCAAAGTGACATGGTACCCCTGAAAGAAAGTAACAGTATTTTGTTGTAATGTGATCACGTTTGATTAAGAGGGTCGGTCAATTTGAAACAGTGTTTTGTTTATTCTTCTGTTTGTGTTCTTTTATAATGGTATTGTAAACACTGAAATGAATGTCATATCACATTTCCATTTTCTTGTACAGAACACTTTTTGTCAGATATGCCAAAGTGGGTCAAAATGAAGGTCTTTACTTCCTTTATTTGTATTTATTGTTGATAATTAATGCCAATTATTGGCTTAAGTTTCTCTGAAGATGCTAGACAATGTCATAATGAATCTAAATACCAATGCTTGCATCTTTCTTTATAAAACCCCATCATTTTTCTCCCATGAATCTTGTCACTGTTAATAAATCTTACTTATCTCAATATTGTTCGTGATATAATGCTTTTCATGGAAATTAGCTTGTCTGTGTATTGCCTGTCATAGGCACCTGCATCATTATCATCAAAACGTCGAACTGCCTCCCGAATTTCTTCAGGATAGACTAAGGTTCGTTCACCGTTTGTTTTAAGTTTGTTGACAAACTGAAACAATAAGTAAAACATTGCATGAAGTCTTCAAAACTGATAACAAAATGTTATTTGCGGGTCTATGTTTTGATGAATGGAAATGTGAGCACATAAATAATTTAGAAACAGAAAAGTTGGTCCTATTTAATGAATGTTGTTATACAAAATATAGTAAAGAAATCCTATTTCACACCATGTACTGAATATGGTGGAACATGGATGAAAATTAGTTATAAAGACATATTTTGTGTATACAAGAGAAAGACAAATTGGAGGAAATGAGATAGAATACCTACCATCAGGCTCCCCCAAAGAGATCTGTACACCTCTTTAACGGATGCACCCACGTGAAACAATATATGTCCCAACATAAGCGGCATTTCCAGTCTGAAACAAAGGTTAAACAATTCCATCAGTTGCAATTTCAGTGACAAAATTATAATGGGGACAGCTAATTACTCAACTTCATCTCAAGACAAACGCTTATCATGTAGAGCCAAATCTATTTCTACCTCTGTCGATCTCTATAACTAGATCATGAAAATACCTTTCCACACTCAGAACCTTCAATGGGTTTCTCTCCAATGTGAACAATCCCATTTTTGTTCTGATTACAAGATTGTGAAATTATTTCCCCACCCTCGCCACCCCCGAGTGACTAATTATCTATATGTCCATGCATACCACTTTTCGTTCTCACTCTCACACACCCTCGCAGGCCATGTACCGGTTATTTCTATTTTCAGCTACGTTGTGTCTGATGCAGTGAAATACAGTGCTATCTAGATCAAAAACAATGTTATACCAACTAATTCTAATGGCCTCTATCACAAACGATATTGAGGCAAAAAATATAGCAAAGTGTTTATGCATGTACACAAGAAGAAATCATGAACTCACCCCCAAGTTTCGAACTGTTCTCTGAGCTCGTTCGCCATCTTTCTTGAAATGACCACGTGGTTGCTTCTACAAACATGTATGGGTCTTGGAGGACCCGCATCATTGGTAGAAGAATAACCCTTAGAAGCCTATATAAAATATATGGGTCGCGTAGGACCCGCATCATCGGTTCTGTAAGTTTAAATGCGTGATCAGGCGCAGGTTAACCTTTTTGAGCTAGTCGAGGCTATGTCAGCTGAAAACAAAATTTATGATAGAACCGCTCTAGGAAATCATGAGGCAAAACCTTATTTGACTGATGCAGCATTATTCTCATTGTGATATTATAGCTTTAAGTGTTAAATGCTTTAAAGGATGAACAAAACCCATTACTGATCCACCGCAATGTCGAAGGCCGTTTAGTTGATAAGCGAAAATGTTATGACCATGCAGACCTGATAGCTATCAATCAGGTAAGACATCATCACATTGTCTTCGTCTTTTTTCCTCCTGTGTTGAAAAGGTCCACCTGTTATATAGTTTGGAAAAATATATACTCCTGAATCTGGTCATAATTCCCTATATTCAATAACTAGAGAATGCATACATGTCAATGGAATAAGGTAAGTAATTATAAGAGCGAGTGAGAATAGTTTCCTGCACACTTTGCAATATTCCAGTAATGTCTGATTCACACATTGTACCCATGTGGGAAATTGAACCCGGGTCTTCAGCAGACGCTATAACTTTTCTCCTCACAATGACATAATACCCCCAGCAAATATTTTTTTCGCACCATCAAACTAAATTTAGTCTTAAAAAAGTACAGGAACCTGAACTTTGAAATCTGGTAGAGAGAAAACCCATTGAGGAACGTTACAATGACATTCATCTTGTGTATGCAGCATCATTTCACGTTATCACCACACGAAAACACAATGCATGAGAGCACGTGCAGAACGTGATGTCATGAATCTTGACGTTTTTCAGGTAGGACGATAAATCACCATTTTTCCGATAATTTTCTTGCATCTGTGCACGGTCAGGGTTTTCAGGGTCAAATCACACACTACTGACTGAAAATAGACCTGAAATGCACATGTCATATTAGAGTCACCTACACAAGAGTGATAACTGAACGGACAGCTTTGCATTGCATGAAATCCATGTAGTGATGCCGTCTCAAAACGTCCATTATTATTGTATCAACATTGATTCAATTCCATATATCTCCCAATTTCGACAATCGCACTTTGAAAGTACAGTTTCCCTACTTTTTGAAGAGTATATAACATACACCAGTCCATGGTTTGTGTATATATTGTTATGTAACATTCGACTATGGCCGAGAAGCCAAATGGAAGTAGAGGCCGTGAACTAGATTTCTGAAACTCGTATCGATATGCTGGTTGATTTGTTAACCGAAAGATACAAATTAGTGTCACCGTCACTGTGGTGCAGGAAAGCTTAGATGTTTATTTACTCAATGCCAAAAAGTCCGGAACAAATCCTTGGTTTTTCCAACAGGAATACAACTAGTTAAGTCCCGAGTATAACGCCCTAAGATCCAGTTTAACAGACAGAACAAAGCGTGATAAACACGTTGCCAGTGCCACTTTGACTCACATTCATTTCGTCTAAAATTCCCGTTCACAATTCCATTGTCACTGTTGAGGCAAAAGCTATCTTCATGGCTTTGACCTATTCTAGTCAGCAAAATCACCCCCAAACCTCCATCGATTTTACAGATTCATGATATTGCCTTCCAAAACTTCTACACGTTACTTTAAGTCACTCTATCACCCTGGACATGTTCAGCTTTACAACGATCTTTCTACTGGCCAGTATAGCATCGTCTGCTTGTTGCAGGGTCACTTGCTGCTACAGCTGAAGCATACCCACCGCTTTCCCATGCAATGATACTCGGGACCTTATGCACATAAGGTGGAACAAGTAGGAAGAAATAAATTGATGACGGGATGATGGGATATAGTTGGGTGTCCCACCTCTTTTGCGTCAGATCTCGGATATAAGATCTAATGGTGGCTTTATAATCACTGCAAGGAATAAGAAGTGGTGTCACAGATTTGTTGAGTGCTGCTTTAGCAGGAAGGTCAGCCAGTGTTTTACCAGAGATTCCCACATGGCTGGGTACCAACAGAAGACGATGTAGCAAGGTGGATGTTTGCAAGAAATATTTTTAATAGCCTGAAGGCAAGAAAGAGAGTCGGAATAGATTATATACTGCTTATGTTTAGGTTGCCTTTGAATATATATAAGAGCTGTTAATATGGCGTTAGCTTCTGCAGTTAAAAATAGAGCTGTTGTCTGGTAATGTATAAGATATTGTTTTATATCCAGTGACAGTGGCACAGGTCACAGCGCCACCATCCTTGGATCCATCTGTAAATAAGGATGTATAATTGCTATATTGAATTGATTATATTCTTGTTTATATTGCAATTCATTCGTTTTTTATTTTTTAAATGCAGTTAATGATAGGTCAACTTGTGGCTTAACCAAGTCAAGAAGTCGGGAAAGAGTATATGTTTCAGCTGAATGCTAGAAGCAGTAAGAAATGGCTTAATTCTGAGCCCAAGAGGCGGAACAAGGGAAGACTTTTTGTTATACAAATCCTCATAAAGAGGATTAAAGACACAATTAAATGCAGGATTAGAATCATTAGAAGCTAATTTTGTAATGTACTGTAAAGATAGTTTTATACGACGATGGTTGAGAGAAGGCTCATCAGCTTCGGCATATAGACTGTCAATAGGAGATGTTCTAAAAGAACCAAGACACCGTCTTAGACTGACAAAATACTGCCTTGTGGGACACCCTGATCCTGATTGTAATGATCAGACAGGGTAGAACCTACTCGGACTTGAAATCGCCTGTCTTTTAAAAACTGTGTTACAAAAAGAGGTAAACGACCCCTTAAAACAAAGTCATGTAAATCCTTTAAAATGCCATGTTTCCAGGTTGTATCGTATGCCTTCTCGAGATCAAAGAAGATCGATACCTCATGTTGTCTATTTACCAAAGCATTTTTAACAAGGGATTCTAATCGTACTAGATGATCAATGGTACTACGATTTTTCCTAAAACCACATTGAATATTTGTTATAAGTTATTGGTTTCAAGATACCAAGTTAATCTGTTATTCACCATACGCTCCACGGTTTTACAGACACAGCTAGTTAGAGATATCAGCCTATAATTTGACGGATCTGTATGATCCCTGCCAGGCTTTGGTATTGGGATTACAATGGCATTACACCATGAAGGAGGAAACTCGCCAGAAGTCCATACTTGATCAAATATACCTAAGAGTGACATCAGACATGGTTCAGGTAAGTGTTTCAAAAGCTGTTAATGAATATTATCATCACCAGTTGCAGTGTCATGAGCTTGCTCAAGAGCAGTACGCAACTCATGTAATGAAAACACTTCATTATCATCTTCACCATTATTTGAGTCAAAATTAAGTTTTTGTTTTTTTTCCTGTTGTTTCTGATATCTGCGAAACTCAGGAACATAATTTGTCAATGATGAATTTTTGGTGAGAGTTTCGCCAATTTTATATTAAATTTTCACCATCTTTAAGATGGTGAACAGCAGGTTTCGACCCCTTGCCTTTAATTCTTCGAACCATGTTCCATACCATGGACATTGGCGTGCATGACTTTAGTTTTGACACATAGTTTCTCCAAGATTGTCGTTTGTTTTGTTTGAAGGTACGACGTGCCTTTGCATTGAGCATTTGAAATTATGTAAATTGTGGACAGTTGGGTGACGGCGGAAATATTATTCTGCCTTTTTCCTAGGTTTTCTGGCTTGTCTACAATCTGTACTTGTGATGAAGTGTTCATCATGAGGCATATTCTGCGTGACTGTGCTGACTTTTAAAATGCGAAGGATTCAAAGGATTCACTGTATCAATGGACATATCTGAAGTCCGTTTACCCGTATGAGCCGACAAGTAGTATAGGGAATGATAGTTTTAAAACACTTTCACAAAACCCCTCTACAAAGCCTTATTTACTAAATAAGGCTTTGGTTGGGCCATTAGCTCTTGCTACTATTACCCCTACTATAAAAAAGTTGGCGGTAATTACTGTGCCTTGGTAGGAGGTAACACTGTGCCGTACGGTACGATCAATAATTCTTCTCTTACAAACCCCCTACCCGGCCCATCCCTCAAGTAGTACAAGTTAGGTTCGTCGGCTTTCATATCCACTTTATCTATGTTGTAAGTTTTGACTGACCATATAGGATCGGTGGCTCGCTTACGGCTATCGCCCTCGTGTTATGTTTATATCGATGAAACAGTTTAACGTGAACCGCCTACGATCTCTTTGGTGTTCATAATAAAGGCTTGCTGGGCTTTTTGTATTCCCTGTGCTATGTACTTTTTTTTCTCGTCCTCGCTGATAGCAGACTTACGAGACTTGGATCGAATATCTTGTTTCATTCCGTTATATTTTGTGAGTTCAGAGAGGATTGAACGAAACTCCTCTTCTGAGATCTTACTGTCAGAGAGTGCCGTGGAAATTCGCTCACTCACTGTGTTGAGCTTTGCTTCGGCCAGAACCCTGATCTCGTCGTGTTTCAATGCCTTACGATGCAGTCTGCGTGATACTAACTTAAGCGCCAACCCTACCAACCCTGTCACCCCAGCTGTTATTTCAAAACCTAGCACTATAGGTGCAGCCACGATGGTGGTTAACAACCCAACGCCTGCCGCCCCTAGTCCCATGCTGGTTGCAATAAGGGTAGTGTCAGCCCCGTCCACGATATTGAAAGCTCTATTATACTTTTTACATAGTGCTTTCCGCGTGTCACGGTCTTGTTCTAGTTGACGTTTCACATCACATAACTGCCTCAAGCGGAACCCATCTACGGTTTCCAGCGTCTTCGCTACTTCCTCTACGACTGGGTACAGACCCATCCTATAATGTATATTTTGAAAAATATTTTAATTGGGTTTCAGTTAATATTTCACGAATGAATTTGAAGCCTACAAGGGATAGATTATAACTAATGCTAAGAGGTGAGAGGTCAATAGACTTTTCTGTTGTAATAAAAACCCCAGGGAGGCTTATTAAGCGGTTTATAGGACCCGTGGTATCCCGTTGTATAACAATACGGCAATATTGACCTACGTGTTCGTCAAACCAGTGTACTACCACCCCGGGTAAAATTTGTTGTCCTTTCGAGGAGTTTTCATTGTCAAAATACATAAAGAAGACTTCTATGATGATTGTGAAGGAGTAGGATGTTCTATCAAGAACACTCTGGATATAAAGATTACTGTTAAATGTTAATTTATGATCTGTTGTTCTAGTACTTAACAAAATTTTTTCTTCCCTAAAATCTATTATAGCTACTTTAGTCACGTTATTCTCCGTAATGAAATCCCCGGGCCAGATACCGTTATTCCTAATCTTAGAGATGTACCCCCACGTTTCGTCTTTTAATGTGATATAAGGTGAGGCGATTGTTAAGTTGAGCAGCCATTCAGGCTCTTTTAAATCTGATAACAACACCCGTCTGTACACGTTGTCTTTGAAGTGCAGGATGTATAATTCATCTTCCTCACCAGGCTGATCGAATCCCTCCGTATCTCCCAGGTCGTTAAGTGTAGTGTTGGGATGATGACTGGCCATTATTATACTATTACGATATAATTTCCAACTGGTTTTCTGATAATAATTCAGGGGTTAACTTCATACCCATGAAGTGTATGTTGTCAGGTAGGAAGATATTGATTAGTGATATCTTGTTTTCCACGATCACGTTGACCCCCTGCAGACTGGTGTTGGAGCCGACACCCACCCGCACGTAAACGTTGCAAACTTGAAACTGGTGTCGTTTCACCCACCCGAGTTTGATCCCCTTCACGATCTCGACATCATTCCCCGATGGTTCCCCTAGGTAGACTTTGATGAACAATGTTGAGTTTGCCGGTAGATCCTCTAGTATCTTGACCACGCCTTCGAATTCAGACACCAACTGCAATTTCACGTTTTGCATGGCCGGTTTACTCGATAGCATGTGGGCTGCTATAGTGTTGACTGGGCTGACGACTATACTACGTCTCTGAGTTGGGACGTAAGCCACGAGCAGGGTTCCATTGTTCACGACTTTGTTTAGGTGGTTGTCTTTGTTATCCGTGAACACGTAAGGGGAGACG
This sequence comes from Haliotis asinina, assembly GCF_037392515.1. NCBI lineage: Eukaryota > Metazoa > Mollusca > Gastropoda > Lepetellida > Haliotidae > Haliotis > Haliotis asinina. The sequence goes on along the minus strand of NC_090280.1, from coordinate 48,335,847 downwards.
AGTTTAATATTGAGAAACCATTTGTTATCGGGTAACAACACCCACTTGTCATCTTCGGTGAAGACGAGCATATATGGTTTGTTTTTGACGACGGTAGTGCTCTCAACATCGTCTAAGTCGAACAGTTTACCTTCGAACGATGGGTATATTACCCAATTATTATCACCGGTGTTGACAAGGGAGTACTTAGTGTTTACTGTTGCTCTTGTGGTATCTATCATATCACTTAGGGTTCCACCGGAGGGGATTTCAACGCGTTTGTAAATGTTGTTTTTCAGTTGCAAGGCATACGATTTACCATCTACTCCGGGGGCGTCGAAACCGCGTGTGTCTCCGAGGTCGGAGATCCCGATATTGACGCATTTTTTCACTCCGGGCCCTTGTGCGCTGGTCATGTTACGTGAAGCGTTAAGCTGAGGTATCCTATATTTACAGGATTATGATTTATATCTAACACCGATATTGTCAGCTCAGGTATGTTGCCCTGGGTTAATCTCTTATACTGCCGTGGTGAAAATGACTCGGTTCTACCGTCGTTGAATTTCTCAGTTTTCACCGGCACTGCTCTCAGTATAGTGGAAGGGTGGCCTCCTTGAATGTTATACGTTGTGCTCACCTGACCGAGATGAATGTATAGCTCTCGGTACGGTACTAGGTCGGGTAACTTCGTGCCTGTGACGGTTGTTGTTGGTTTTATCTCGTCAGGAGACATACCGAGCATCCTTGCTAATGGTCGGCCGAGCCTCAAAGGGGTTCTTCCATTGTTGATTAACACCACTGTACCATTTGAGTCGTTCATCTTGAGTTCGGCTCCCAGGGGTTTGAAGACCTCGTCGTTTAGAGAGCACACGCTGTAGTAGCCGTCAGTTATCTGGCTGCGAGTTCCACTGACGAACAGCTTATTGTTGCTGATATTAATGTTAGTCCATTGCGGTAGGTAGGTGATATCGCAGAGTGCGACTTCGAGTTTACCTGACGTGTTATCGATCGCGTGCGTCAGCTGAACGGCCTCACCGCTCGTTATTCCTGGAAGTGTTATGTACATATTATAATATATGAATTATATATTATAATATGGATTTAGCACACTTGAAAATCGTGGTGAATGCAGATGGTACGGGGTTTAAAACAACCTTTATTAATATCTTTGAAAAATATATCGTGTCCGTTAATAACGCGCAGGCGGTGGTAAACTGGAATCAAAACCCAATGCAGTTTTGGCAGAACCAACTAAACTTTGCTGTGTGGTGTGCGACGATAGGGTCGGGTGTGACGCCAGACTACGGTATAGACGAACTGAGTAAGGCGGTTATTTTGTTTCATATTTATTATCAAACGAGACGAATATTGAAGGAAATAAGTGCTCCTCTTCCCCAAGATAAAGCGTGGAGTATGACGAATAACCCCTATGATAGACGCGCTTATGAACGTATTTGTGGGGAGTTTGAGATTCCAACGAATAAAGACTTTCGCCTTCCTGGTGTGAACCATGGTCTCGGTATAGTTCTCGTGTACTTCTACAGGTCCGGAACATATCAGGCCGGTTCTAAAGATGGTTCATACAACCCAAACCGTCATACATTTACAGGCCCCACAACGAATGAAAAGATCCATGTCAGCTGTATAAAGCAAACCAATCCTGATGCAGCCACAGCCTGGACTAAAATGATCTCAAAAACATCGAAAGAATTCACTCGTGCTGGTACAATACGCTTGAACGACTCGATTCGAACGTACGTGTGGGCGCTGTTGGGTGCGCAGTCGATGACGCGTTCCAACATCCTCGGTAAGGGAACTGCTTACGACGCTCAGACACAATTCGTTTCTAACGTTGAGGATGCTATCAATTCTCCAGTTGATCTCCCGAGGGCCATCGAACGCTACCAAAACGTGTTAGAATACGCCAGATCGAAAGTCAATTACGTATTCGGCGTGGGGTTGTACATGGCTCCGAGTGATATGCAACTGAGAATAAAAAAAGTGGTGGGTTATAACAACGAAATAGTCATAGCCACGAAGGATCAAAAGTTGGGTATCAACCCCGATATTAACACCCCACATATCCCACACACCCAACCACGTGAAACGGGTATAGTTGCGCCGCACCCGGAGCCTAAAGTTCATGTGGAGGTACCCCCCACACACTCTCATATTCAGGCTCAGCAGCATATTGATAGTAAAACGGCCCTGGTGGTTGGTGGGGTAGCTTTGGGACTTATTTGGTTAAAGATTTCTTAGCCGCTACGTACACCAGACCCGCCACGGCGACGATGGCTGCCCACATGTTTTGACTGAGCCACATGGCAGTTTTAGACAGAGCGCCCAACAACCACGAGACGATGCTACCCAGGATGCCGGGAAGGGCTTCGGCGGCTTTACCAGCCAGTTTAGCTAGGCCTTCCCCGAGTTTTTTGATCCAGTCTTTAACACCCCCACCGCCACTTGGAGTTCCGCCGCCTCCTGCACATGTAGACCCAACAGGGGTACCCCCTGTTAGTGACACCACCAGGGTTGATATAATGAAACCCAATGCAGTCAGAATGCTGGCGATGGTGATCCCTTGCTCCCGGAACAATATCCGAATCCTGTCTGCTAACGTGGTGTCTCGGTGGAGGACTTGATTGATGGTTTCCCGTATACGTCTGACCTGGGATCTAAGCTTTTCTTTGTAGCCGGACGCTGTCTCCAACCAGGTCTGCCTTTCATCTTCCAAATTACGTATTCGTTCCTCAATGGTGGCTTTCATAGACTCGTCCTCAGTTTCACCGAGTTTTTTCTTTTCATAGGCGATGTGGTCGTCTATCTCACTCATTTTGGCTGTGCTTTTCCAGAGCTGACCACGAATGGTTTGCATCAACAGGTCCAACCCCCTCAGTTCCCGAACGGTAAATTCGAGCCCCGGGAAGGGCTCGTTCTCGTAGTCGGCCAACATCTTTTTAATATCATAAGTCATGTTTTGATCTGATGTGGCGTCCCTGATGCCTTCCAGACCTTGAACTAACTTCGGAGGATACTGCTTAGGTCGCGCGCCACCGTAATCTATGAAACCTAGTTCATCTTGGACCAACTGACTTCCATGTTTACCGGCTAATGTTGATAAAGCAAGCGGTTCTCTAGTGCGTTTATTCATGAGATCGATCTCCGGGCGAGACTTCAAACGCAGCGTGCCATTGCTGAGGGTAAAATCGGAATAGTTCCTTCCCAACGGCTTGAGTTTGGATTTATTTTCAACTGCGTTGTAATAATCGTCGACGGCGCCTTTAAGGAGCTCGTCACGTTGCGAGAATGAGGTCTCCTGGTCATCATTGAATGCCTGGGCACTATCGTCCCACATATCATCCATAGGTATGTCTTCATCCATTAGTATTAAAAATATATTTCATTTATATAACAATGTACGGCAGAAAATTAGATCCTTTCAGAAGATTGAGAGAGCCATTAGGCGCCAGAGCCGTGCGACAGTCGGTGACCATCACCAACAATCCCAGCAAGATAGACCAGAATCAAACTCTGCTGGTTAGATTTCCAAACCTTGGTGAGAATGACCTCATTGTACCAGGCACTGTTCGACTGGCGTTCAATATCACGTTGACCTCCGTCAACGATAAACGCGAGCTAGTGCGGAACGTGGGTCGAGCTATCATCAAGAAAACGACCGTCAAGATCAGCGGTAACGAGGTGCTGAGTATCGACGACAGCGACGTGTTTCACTGCTACAAGGATCTCTGGAAAAGCGATGGAGAACGAGTCAATGATGTGTACCAGGGTATCAGCAAATCAACCCGGGCGCGTATAGGGTATGTCTTCACGCAAGACCAGCAAGACAAGCTATCGGCCGGTGAAAAGGCCATCGCTCTAGCATACGGGAATCGATTCTGCGTGCCGCTCGACTTCGAGTTGCTCACGGGACACGCGCCGTTTTACCAGGCCGCGCTGGGTGATAGGCTCGAATACGAGCTCACGTTTAACGACTATAGCAAAGTAGTGCGTACACCGAACGGTGATGAGGCCAGTTATGCCATAGACAACATCTCTCTGGAGTTCGACATGGTCACTAGCCCGGAGCTGGCCAGGCAGGTTCGAAGTCAGTACTCTGGGAAGATGGCTATCCTATACGATCGCGTACTGAGACATAGATCAGTCGTGCGAGATAAGAGCGACACCGTGTGGAATATCAACCTGAACGTGCCGGCGCGATCGATGAAAGGTATCCTGGTCGTCCCCGTGGAGGATTACGAGCCATTCCAGAGGGACAGCGAGAAGTTTTTCAACCCCGAGATTGAAAAGGTGGAAGTGACCATCGAGGGCGTGCCCAACCAGCTGTTCAGTCATGGTATGAGACCACACCAGCAGTGGGATGAGATAAAAAAGCTACCAGTGGGGGATTACATAATAAAGGACCTGGACCTAAGCTCCGTGCAGATCGGTGAATACCTGACCACCAAGTACGCACTATGGTTGGACATGCGATCCACGGATGATGATAAACTGCACGGCAGCGGGCGCCGTATAGATAACGGCAGCGAAGGGATAACCATCCAGATTACTAAGAAGGCTCAAACCGCTGGTAAGTTGAAATTATATCTGTACGTTATTATGGACGCGCAACTTAATATAGACAATGGGAGATTCGTGCAAGCCATCTACTAGTGGGGGAGACCCCCACACCCCCCAGGGGTACCCACAACTACCCACTGACCCACACTGCGCTATCATATGCGGGCAGACTGGCTGTGGGAAGACCGTTTTCGTGTTGGATATGTTGGAGGGTTACTACAAGGATGTGTTCGATAACATCGTTATCATGTGCCCTACTCTGAGCATGAATAAAACGTACGCGCGACCTTGGGTGATGACGGACCCGGACGTACACAAAATCGACCCTGGAACACGCCTGCAGGACTGGTTGAAAGCTCTTCACGAAAAATTTAAAGGGGAACCGACGCTGTTTATACTGGACGACTGCAGCGCTAATCGCGAGATAACAAAAAAGAGAGACATGCTATCGTACCTGGCCTTCTCCGGCCGTCATGCAAATCACAGCGTCTGGGTGCTAACGCAGAAGTTCAACTCGGTGTTGAAAGACCTCAGGGAGCAGACGCGATGGGTGGCCTTATTTCACTGCAAGGACAGGGATTCGTTCGAGGAGTGTTTGAGAGTGAGTGAGTGAGTTAATATTTAACGTCACATTGGCAATATCTCAGCCATATCGTGACGAGAACATTTAATACTAAAATGAAATATATGTCTATTATAAAACCTGTCAGCGAAGGACAGTAAAACAACTAGGATATCACAGAGTAGAATATAAAACTAGTAACTATACCTAAAACAATTTATCTATAGAGGACAATACAATGTAAAAATGGGCTATATATTGCTAACAACTGAAGGTAGATCACCATACTAGGGGCCATGGGGACTTACAGTACCTTTGCTACCTGCATGGACCCTAGCTGGGGAGTGTTTGAGAGAGAACGATGTGATGAGTAAATTAGAACGGGAACGGGTGAAGAAACAGCTCGCTGAAACTAAACACGCTAAGCTCGTTCTAAAAACCGACCAACCAGTAGCATATATAGTTTGCTAAGCAAAGCTAAGCAAAGCTAAGCAAAGCTAAGCAAATGCTAAGCATAGCTATGATATTTGAAGTATTTGTCGTGTGCAACTTAACTTTCATTTCTCTGTGTTTTGTCTGCATCGGGTATTATATAGTTAAAACTAAATCTTACTTGTTATATTATAAGATGGAGTGTGAGGAATTGCTCGAACAATTGTCTGTGGAGGGTTCCCCCACTGGGGGTGTGGGGGATTCCCCCAAGCGAGAGAAACTGGTGGCGTTGGCTGTTGGCGGCAAAGCCAAACATTACTTTGGAGACTACACCCCGGATAAAATTAACAAAATGTCAGCCGAAGAAATCGATAAGCTGTACGCTAGATACGAGTCCCGGCTCGGAGCAGAAATGACAAAGACAATAGGATCGGCTATGACCCAGATATACACAGGTATTGTGTCACATTTCCTTCCCATTCCACCAGAGCGCCGACTTTACCTGTGGGAGGACCTAGATAAAGACCCTTTTATCGAACACGCCGTGAGCTCTATCAGCTGCGGGCTGTACCACAAATATGGTATGTTGTTGGCTCCAGTGACGGCGGCGATTATCACGGCAAAACATTGTCAATTTGAGAGAAAGAATAATAATAATAGTATAGATGGATGCTGCACAGGAAACCCCAGTGAGTCCCGAGGTGACGGAACCAGTGAGTCCCGAGGTGACGGTGGAGACCACTTCAACAGTAACCAGACAGAAGAATCCTAAGAGAGTAGCTGCCGGTAAAAAACGGTGGTGTAACCAACATAAAGTGACCAACCCAACCCGACTGTTGTTGGCTGTAGGTGTAACTGCTGCCTTGGCTATCTCGTGGTTATATACACGTGAGGGAAACCCTCACCGTGAGGTGGTACCTGAGGTGGTAACCCCCACCCCCACTATTGACCCGCATATCATGTTATAATTTTAATATTTTATATCATATACATAATGTCTGAGGGGAAAACGTTCGTCAACGACGCATACCACGCCACAGTGGTCGCTAGTCTAGCCGTAGGGTACGCTCGGTTGACTAAAATGGTGCTTAAACAACCAACTATCAAGCTAGATTTCAACCTGCAGGATATGGGTATGCTCATAATGAACCTTGGTATGGCGATGGCCACAAAAGACATCCTAGTAAAACAAGGAATAATACCTGATAATATAATGAAATAAATATAGGGATGGCCACGATAGCTATGATGGTCGGTGGGGCGTTAGTGAATGCCCTGGCATTTTCCGGGAGTAATTTCCTCTTCTCGAAACTACGAGATGATCACGCGGCTGAAATACAGGAAGAAAGGAAGCGACACGATCTCGCTACTGAGAAATTACAAAGAGCACAGGCCGAGTACGCTAAAAAACGCCTCCAGAGGATCGATTTTATTAACGAACAACTCAAGCGTGAAAACCATGCCATTAAAACATTCTACGATGTCGATGAAGCAATGAAAGAATACTACCTACTAACTGGTAAACAATTGGAACCGCTCAATAAACCCACACTCGCTCAGTACTACACACCATCCAAGGGACAAATGAATCGTGAACTGGGCTTCATAGTGTTGGGTATAGCAGCTACTGCGTTGGTTGCGAAGCAATTAAACTAAAATACCTATATAAGTAAACATGAGACCCGCTCCATACCGATGCGAATACATACTTATGGGGAAGACCGAGGCCTGTGGTAGGAAATGCAGGAATCAGGGGTTCTGTTGTTTCCATATGGGAAGTCCTAACTACACGTGTTCTGTGTGTGGTATCGGGGTTAAAGGGCACTACTGTTTATGTAAAGCTCACGGAGCGAACGTAGTCAGACATCAACTCATATACGAGAATAAAAAAGGCTACATAAAAGAACGTAGGCGACTGCTCAAGATAGCCACTTAAGAGTTACCTCCCCTTACTGTGAACCAATTAGACATTAGTTCTCTTAGGTGTAAACACGATGTCTACTGTAAGCGAGCTCAAGAGGGCCGCAAAACAGAGAGGTGTTATCGGGTATTCTCGAATGCGGAAGCCAGCATTGTTGAGATTACTAGGTTTAGAAGCCCCTCCTACAGTAAAACAATTAAAAGCTCAAGCAAAACAGCTTGGACACACGGGTTATTCAAACCTGGGGAGAGCCGGGTTAACCGCATTGTTATCACATGCCCCTGTAGCAAAACCTCCCACTGTAAAACAACTGAAAGCCGAGGCACACGATTTGGGTTTAGGCAGGTATTCCCGTATGAGAAAACCACAGCTTGTAGAATTATTACGACAGAATAGAGCTATTGACCTACAGTTCGTGCGCACTGAGCACGCCGTAGGTAATTATTTGAGAGGTTGGCGCATGCACGTTGATAGAAACATAGACATTATAGATATCAAGCCTCTGATAGCTGATAAGGTCAACCAGGAACTAAATAATCTAGGAAGTATCAAGTTTCAGATTACAGTGAAAATGTCGCTCGATAAGCAAGTTGGGGGCCCCACAGGGGCCACTGAGTATGTTCAGCCTTACTTCCGAGGTAAACAAGAGGTCGTCACACATGCAGAGACCATTGACGCATCAATCGATACCAGTTTTCAGCAGATACGAGAATACCTAGAACGCTACACACACTTGGGGTCCGGGTGGGCTGTAGATAAAATCGATAATGTCTATCTAGACATAGCTAACTACGTGCCGTTCAGAGGCGGGTCATACCTAGCCTTGCCTCCCTACTATAGAAACAAACATGCCATAGTAAACGTTAAGAATAGAGGAAACGATTGCCTGAGGTTAGCTATCAGGTCAGCCTTATTTCCAGCTGACACTAATCCAAACAGGCCTTCTAATTATCCCCAAGACGATGGGCTTAATTGGGATGGTATAGATGAACCCACCCCCATATCCCAGATCACTAAAGTAGAAAAACAGAATAATCTGGCTATAAATGTCTTTGGGCACGAAGGTAACACAACAATAGTACACAGGGTCAGCCCGGTGAAGGATCGCCAAGTTATCAATATATTCATGATCCAGCGAGGTGAAAAGTATCACTACACGTGGATAAAACATCTCAGCCGGTTGTTGCACGACCAGTCGAAACACGTTGGGGAAAAACACTTTTGTGTACGATGCCTACACGGTTTCAGTCGAGCTGATTTATTAGAATCCCACCGGGATGATTGCCAAGGTGTGGGGCAGACGGCCATACGAGTCGACATGCCTAAGGAAGGTGATAATATCCTACAATTCAGTAACCACAAGAACCAAATGTCTGTACCTTATATCATATACGCCGACTTCGAAGCCTTAGTTGTGGGTGGGGATTCCCCCAGTGGTAGCTTCACCCACAAGACACAAGAGCATAAAGCCTGTTCGTTTGGATACATTGTCGTCCGTTGTGACGGGGAAACGAAAGCTCCGGTAGTGTATAGGGGCCCTGACGCGGCTGAAAGGTTTCTAAAGTGTTTGCAGGAGGAAGAAAAAATTATTAGGAATGCATTGTATAGAATCGCTCCCATGCGTATGACCCGAGCCGACAGGCTAGCTCACGCTAGTAGCACTAACTGTCACGTGTGCGACTCACCACTTAACGGTGATTCGGTGAGAGATCACTGCCACATAACTGGTAAGTATAGAGGCGCCGCTCACAACGCGTGCAACCTCAAGCTTAAAATCAACCCTAAGACAATAAACATCCCCGTTGTCTTTCACAACTTGAGAGGGTACGACTCACACATGATCATGCAGGCCATCGCGAAAATCGATGGTAATATAACGTGCATCCCCAACAACATGGAGAGATACATCTCCTTCAGCTTAAACGGACTTAGGTTCATTGACTCGTTTCAGTTCCTCCTGTCGTCACTCGACAGTCTGGTCAAGGCCAACAATACCTTCCCTATCACCGATCGATACACAGACGCTGAGACTAGACCCCTGCTTATGAGGAAGGGTGTGTACCCCTATGAGTACATGGATAGTTGGGCTAAGTTCACCGAGACCAGACTACCCCCTATTGACTGCTTTTATAGCAAGCTGAATGAGGCGTCCGTCTCACGAGATGATTACTCGCACGCGACTAACGTATGGAATAAACTGGGTTGTAAGAACCTGGGTGATTATCACGACCTGTACTTGAGGACAGATGTACTGCTGTTAGCCGACGTGTTTGAAACGTTCAGGCGGACCTGTTTAAAGCAGTATAAACTCGACCCCGCATGGTATTACACCAGCCCAGGTCTGTCGTGGGACGCCTTGCTTAAAAAGACCGGAGTTAATTTGGAATTGCTCACAGATTACGACATGCACCTATTCATTGAGAAGGGCTTGCGAGGTGGGATTTCCATGGCATCCAAACGATATGCGAAAGCAAATAATCAATACGTGAAAGGTTACGATCCTAACAAACCAACCAATCACATTCTCTACCTCGACGCAAACAACCTGTACGGCTGGGCCATGAGTCAGTATCTACCTACAGGGGGATTCGAATGGGTACCCCACGTTGATGTTATGGGGGTCGCACCAGATTCGAATAAAGGGTATATCCTCGAGGTTGACTTAGAGTATCCCAAGGAATTACACACATCACACAACAGCTACCCCCTGGCCCCCGAACGTATGAGGGTTAACACAGACTGGATGTCTGAGTACCAACATAACTTGTCAGGTGGTCGTGTGACAGACGTTGAAAAACTCGTGCCTAACTTAATGAATAAGACCAAGTACATCGTTCACTATCGCAACCTACAGCTGTACCTGTCGTTGGGTATGAGGCTGACCAAAATACACAGGGTGCTCATGTTCGACCAGAGCCCATGGATGGAGCCCTACATCAGAATGAACACAGACCTACGAAAAAAAGCCACCAGTGATTTTGAGAAAAATCTCTACAAACTCATGAACAACTCGGTGTTTGGTAAGACTATGGAGAACCTGAGGAAACGCGTGACCGTGAAGCTGGTTCGGTCGAGTGAGGAAGACAAGCTCAGGAAATTGATAGCCAATCCGGCATTCAACCGTAGTAAGATATTCACAGACAACCTGGTTGCCCTACACATGAAGAAAAGCCACATAAAATTCAACCGACCTGTTTACGTGGGGATGAGCATCCTCGATTTATCCAAACACCTGATGTACGACTTTTACTACAACGAGCTCAAGAAACAGTACGGCGACAGGTGTGAAGTACTGTACACTGACACGGATTCCCTACTAATGGAGATTCGAACCGAGGACGTGTACGAGGACATGAAAAAACACCTCGATTTATACGACACCAGCGACTACCCTAAGACCCATACCCTACACAGTACGGTAAATAAAAAGGTCCTAGGTAAGATGAAGGACGAGTGTGCTGGCACGCCCATAGCCGAGTACATAGGTTTGAGACCTAAGATGTACTCCATACTGAAAGCCGACAATAGTGAGATCCGGAAGGCTAAGGGGGTTAAGAAGTATGTGGTGAAACAACACATCAAACACGCCAGATTCAAGGAAGCCCTGTTCAAGACCCGTACCTTTAGACATAAAATGAACACACTTAGAAGTGATGGACATAAGATATACGGACTGACTATAAACAAGACGTCACTGTCGCCTATGGACACGAAACGTTGGATAGCTATTGATGGAATAAACACATACGCGTATGGACATGAAAAAATTTGAGGCTATTTACTACAGCCCGCGTGGGTACTGGAAAGGAGCTAACGCAGTAGATAAGCTAGCTAAACTAGCGCGAGTACCCCCGGAGGAAGCCAAAGCGTGGCTTGAAAAACAAGCCCTGTGGCAGATCTATTTACCGGCACCACGCTACGTGCCTAGAAGGAGGTTCGGTATTAACATACCTAATAGCATTCACCAGGCAGACCTATTGTTCCTACCCCACGATAAGAGGTACAAGTATGCCTTAACCGTAGTGGATGTAGCCAGTCGTTACAAGGAAGCCGAACCCTTGACCACGAAAGATTCGGCCCAGGTAGCCAGAGGATTCGAACGCATATACAAACGCAGCCCGCTGACGTGGCCAACAGAGCTGCAAGTTGACCCCGGACGGGAGTTCATGGGTGCCGTGTCACAACTGCTAGCCAAACACGATACAAAGGTCAGACGTGGCACGGCCGGAGCCCATCGCAGCCAAGCCATAGTTGAGAGATTTAATAGGACTTTGGCTGAGCGCTTGTTCGGCTATCAGTATGCTAGGGAGATGACCACCCCTGGAAAACAATCGACTGAATGGGTCACGAGGTTACCCAAGGTGGTGTCGGCAATCAACCATGAAGTCACCCGTCTCACCGGTAAGAAACCGGCAGACGCTATCAAACTAAAATCAATAGTTGCAGAGTCGGCCGCTCCATTGCGTGGGAAGGAGAAACAGATACCAGATAGGGCCCTCGTGAGGTATCTATACCAGCCGGGGGAACACGAGGGCGATAGCCGTAAGCGAGCCACCGATCCTATATGGTCAGTCAAAACTTACAACATAGATAAAGTGGATATGAAAGCCGACGAACCTAACTTGTACTACTTGAGGGATGGGCCGGGTAGGGGGTTTGTAAGAGAAGAATTATTGATCGTACCGTACGGCACAGTGTTACCTCCTACCAAGGCACAGTAATTACCGCCAACTTTTTTATAGTAGGGGTAATAGTAGCAAGAGCTAATGGCCCAACCAAAGCCTTATTTAGTAAATAAGGCTTTGTAGAGGGGTTTTATGAAAGTGTTTTAAAACTATCATTCCCTATACTACTCGACATGTTTCCTATCGAAAGGAAATTGGCCTGTATCATCAATTGTAACTATGTAGTGTGAATGACGAATTGATTTATTTTAATTTGGTGCTATGATACCTTCTGTCATGATAATTATGTAATGAATATATATGTGTAGAAATATACCCGAATACATTGGACCTTTGGACATAGATTTTATCAATACAGATTTGACCTCGTAACTATATGGCTAGAATATTGCCGGTTTTACGTCAACTCGATGTACGTCTATCATTTGATGTAATTGGGCTTACACGTAGTCAGAAAGTACATATTCTCGTCCTTTTGGGGTTGAGTGCTCTCCGGGATTAGACCCACACTTTCAGAGCCAGCCACGTAATTGCCTACCCTTATTTATCGACCACCTTAATTGATGAACAAAGCAAACCATCAGTTTACTCACTCCTGACACATGCTTGCTCCGCCTTATGGTAGCTGAGACCTGGGGTACACAGGCACTGTCCGTTGAAGCACACGGAACCATTGACGTGACATTGGTCTTTATTTGCACATGGCTCATACATCCTTCCAGGTTCTGTAACATAATGAACATGTGACATACACTTTGCACCTTCGAACAGTGAAGAACATTTCATAAGTATAAAGAGGTTCACTTGTCGGAACTCCCCTTCTCTAAATCACAAAATCACTTTAATGTTGAATCTGAGTGAGCATAGTCTGACGTGCCGATGGCGTTACAAGACAGACCACGTCGCGTACGCATCATCGGGTACTTTCCTGACAAAATCTTCCAGATCAGCTACAATATGTTTGTCACTTTACAGAATTTGGCACCCAGGCCCTCCATGGATTTCACAATAACATACACTTGTATTAGCAGTGTTCTAAGGACCCGGGTTCGATTCCCCACATGGGTACAATGTGTGATGCCCGTTTTCTATTGTCCCCCGCCGTGATGGTGCTGGAATATTGCCAAAAGTGGCGTAAAACTAAAACTCACTCACTCTAAAGTTCATACGAATAGAGCATCAGAAACCCCCTGGAACCGCTGCGCTAAATATGTGACAGACATAAAATCACAGCAAATCGTCGTTGAGTAGAGATGATTTTACCGAATGCATCACATGCGTTTACACACATGCTGACACGCATGACGTACTTCTCACGCAAGCTTTTTCCGATTTGTTGTAGGTGAACTCTGTATCGCACGTGCAGCTCCGCTTAAAACACAGGAAACCGATGCCGTAGCAGTCCTTGTCGCTGTCACAAACTGGATACATGCTGGCAGATCCTTCAAGAAAAAATGGAGGATTTTTCAATTCAGTCTGACATTAGAAGCGTTGACACATTTAAAAAAAATAGCTGATACAACAGAACATTTGTATTTGACACCCGAGGAGCATAGATAATATGTGGACGTCTTTCATGAAATGAACCTTTGCATCTTTAGGACCAAGTCGTACGCCACGCTATTGTGAGAGCATTACATTTTGTACCTCTGGTACCCTCCCAAGAATGCCATGGTAAGTAAATGTGCATTTACAGCATGACCTGAGATACGTCGCTAATGCTTCATCTTCAAACATGCCTGGTGTGTACCTGGGCATTATAAATGATTACATCGGCAGCAAGTACTTACGTCTTATCGAATAGTATGCAATAACGCCATGTTTATGTTTTTTCTTCGTCTTCTGTTCACCAGGGATAAATACGTGACAGGAACCTGTTGCCACATCAAAGCCAAATGTAGCGCAAGTTCTTTCAGCAAGGCATAGTGTTGTACACCTCAGCGTATTAGACACGTTGTTTACAATCCATGAAGTGTCCGCCCACTCTTCCATTATCCTCTTGAAGTATCCAAACCTGAAATCCATGCAAACGTCTTGTTGACACATCACAATGAGTACAACTGCTATGCGCAGGTTTACCATAACTGGAAAATTGTGGAATATGTAGTATCAAACGTCCTGATAGTTACTCAGGTGTGGTTTCCGATTTTTTTTAAAGCTGCAGATGTGAAGTGTTCCCTTTCAGACAGCGTTTCAGTCCGCCCTTCAAGTCAAGAGTTTTTTAAACTGAAACGAAAAGGATTTGAAAATTTATTTGGCTTGCCAACATCTATTACTTTTGGAAAAGACCTGGCTTGCCACCGTCTATTTTATCTATGGTTGATGACACATTTGGGATCGCATATCAATGTAGCCACCTTTGTGTAAATATTGTAATTTGTCACCACAATTTGGCTTATCTCAGCTATGTATATTGACATACCACAATACATCATTAACTACCTCAGTTTCTTTCCTATTAAAACTTGTTTTCTAGACATCCTTTGTCAATGACACGAGTTCCTCTGCGCCTTTAAAAAATATGTTTCATGTAAAATAGAGACACTACTATAGATAATTCTTGTACCGGAACATATCTGCGTCTGGCAAACATATATAAATGTCAACCGACACTTGCTTGTAGAAAATATATCAGTCCCACAACTGTTGTAAATCTACATGAAAGTTTAACAGGTACGAAGAAGCTATCGTATTAGTCCGACGGGTACTGTAAGTATGGGCGACGGAACTCTGTCCAAGAGCTTGCAGTTATTTTGTTATTAAAAAAATGGAAACAACACGGATTTAGAGTACTTCATCATGACAATGGCTCAGGCATTGATCGATCAAGAGAGGCTGGCAATTATGCCCATAATGACGTATTTATGGGTTGTTTTAAATAATAATTTGTACAGCAAAACAAGGGTGTTTTCCGCAATGCGTACACATGATAAAAGTGAACTGAAACTTAAGTTTCCACCTTCAACCCAGTGAGTTTCCACGCTTTTATACTGAGTTCCCGCAGTAATTCAAACTTACAATTACAAACTAATCATATATATCATAAATATATATTCACTCACTCACAATATACATATATTCCACTTAAGTGTTATATGATCTCGTCACGACATATATCCCTTGTCATGAGATAGTCACAGGCAAGCATATCATCCTTGACTGTGTTGAATTCTCCATCATAAGGGATCAATATTTTACTGTAAACACAGTTAAGGATCTTCGTTTAAAACAGATGACGTAATGCCATTGTATTCCTAATGCAAAGTCTGGTAGGGATCGAACAGACCCGTGAAACTATAGACAAATATCTCTAACTAGCTGTGTCTGTGAAACAATGCAACGTATGGTGAATAATAGATAAACTTGTTATTTTTTTGTATGTAATTTTGAAGGATTTACGTGATATTATGGTTTGACAGACCGATTGAATCTTTTCTTATTTTACATTTTTTAAAAGAGAGGCCGTTCCAAGTCCGAGTGGGTTCTACCCTCTCTGGGATATAGAGAAAACGGACCCTGGCGGAAACGGGCCCTCCAAATTCGAGAAAACGGTCTCTATGCCGAGAGAAAACGGCCAACATCGTGTCATCAAAGGAGATTATATGATTTCATACATCCTTTACTAGAGCGATTGACTTCACTGCTAATAAAATGTTTGTCTTGCAGTGACGACATCTGCTGCCGTTACACCCCGCTACTTCCTGTGTACTGAAGGACGCGAGAGAGAGAGAGTGAGTGAGTGAGTTAATATTTAACGTCACATCGGCAATATCTCAGCCATATAGTGACGAGAACATTTAATACTGAAATGAAATATATCCCTATTATAAAACCTGTCAACGAAGCACAGTAAAACAACTAGAATATCACAGATGAGAATATAAAACTAATAGCTATACCTAAAACAATTTATCTATAGAGGTCAATACAAGATAAAAATGGGCTATAGAGTGCTAACAACTGAAGGTAGATCACCATACTAGGGACCATGGGGACTTACAGTACCTTTGCTACATGCATGGACCTAGTTGGATAAACATCATCCCCTCTGCCGTCGCCAATTGGGGAAATCTAGTCATGCAAATAAAAAGTCACTTATGCTACGCTTAAAAACCTGGAAATTTAGAATTTACTTTGAATGTTTGTGGACGTACGTACCCTCTCAGCGTGGACAATAGTTTTACGGTACTTCAACCCCCTTTGAGGATACAACCACTAACAAGCACAGTTATGAATTTAAACCTCCAATAATAACATATTTAACTATTTACAATTCTGTCAGTAAATCTAATTCTTTTAAAAATGCAATGATTAAATGAGAGCTTGTGTTATTATAAAGATCCTTCGAGAATTAAAATACTGATCCCTTCTGATCGAATACTCAACACAGTCAAGCAGGATATGCTTGACTGTGATTCTTCCATCACAAGGGATACAAAACGGAGGATCCTCACCATTCAACAGGTGCACATGAGTATATCTAGTATGGCCAATACGACATCGTCTTAAAATAACCTCTTCAAATCTGGACTGACAGCCCAAGTAGGTGTAACCACTATACGGTTTTATTTCATGTAATTTAGTTATACCTACTTGGCTGTCCCACCTCTTCTGCATCAGATCACTGATGTAAGTTCTAATGCTAACTTTATAACGAGAGTATGGAATAAGAAGTGGCGTAATAGATTTGTTGAGTGCTGCCTTGGCACCAAGATCGGCCATTGCGTTACTGGAAACGCCTACGTGGCTGGGTAACCAACAAAAGACGATGTCGTATTGGCCAGTTGCAAGATTATTATACAATTCAATTGTTTCAATTAAAAGTGGATGTTTACAAGAGATACTTTTAATAGCCTAAAGGCAAGAAAGAGAATCGGAATAGATATATATTGTTTACGTTTAGGGTGTCTTTGAATATATTTAAGAGCTGTTAATATGGCGTTGGCTTCTGCTGTGAAAATAGAACTGTTATCTGATTATCTAGAAGATATTGTTCTGGATCCAATGACAGTGGCACAAGCCACAGCGCCACCGTCCTTGGACCCATCTGTAAATAAGGGTTTATAATTACTGTATTTATGTTTCAATTGATCATATTCTTGTTTATACTGTAATTCATCAGTTTTTGATTTTTTGAATGTCGTTAAAGTTAGGTCAACTAACCAACTGCCAAAGGGGAGTGGAAAGAAAAGGAGCTATATTGTCCAACAGCAGCAATAAACGGCTTTATTCTGAGCCCAAGAGGCGGAACAAGAGAAGACATTTTGCTATACAAATCCTCAGAAAGAGGATTAAAGACAAAATTATATGCACGGTTAGATTCGTTAGAGTATAGTTTCGTGATATATTGTAAAGATAATTTGATACGGCGTTGTGCAAGAGATGGTTCGTCGGCCTCAACGTAAAGTGAGTGAGAGTGAGTTAATATTTAACGTCACATCGGCAATCTTGCAGCCATATCGTGACGAGAACAGTCTTGAAAAGAGGAATTTATATATATAGTAAACAACCTGTCAACGAAGGACAGTAAAACAACTAGAGTATCACAATAATAAATAAAACTAGCTTGGAAAGTTAAAACTAACATCACTATTCACACAATACCATAAAAACAGGCTCTATAGATCGCCAACAACTGAAGGTAGATCACCATACTAGAGACCATGGGGACTTACATTACTTTTGCTACCTGCATAGACCCTAGCTGGATTTACACCATCCCTCAGCTGCTGGAGATTGTATGCAAGATTAGCCACAAATTAAAATGACAGAAATACTACAGCTACAAAAAAATGGAAGATTAAATTTGACCTCAAATGTTTTGGGACTTACGTACCCTCTCAGGAGGACAATTATTTTACGGTACTTCAACCCCCTTCGAGGATACAGCCACTAACGATCTCAGTTACTAATTCAACTTCCAATCATAAAATGTTTAGATATTTACAAGTCAGATAACAAATCTAATTCTTTTAAAAATGCAAAAATTAAATGAGAACTTACGTTACTAAAAAGGTCCATCATCGTTCTTGATTTGAAATAATTGTCCCTTGTGATGGAATATTCAACACAGTCAAGCAAGACATGCTTGACCGTGATTATTTCATCAGAAGGGATGCAGAACGGAGGA
Organism: Haliotis asinina; assembly: GCF_037392515.1. NCBI lineage: Eukaryota > Metazoa > Mollusca > Gastropoda > Lepetellida > Haliotidae > Haliotis > Haliotis asinina. The sequence goes on along the minus strand of NC_090280.1, from coordinate 48,317,560 downwards.
TCCTCGCCTTTCAAAAGATATTCATGCGTATACCTGCCTCAACGTAAAGACTGTCAATAGGTGAAGTTCGGAAAGACTCAAGACAAAGTCTTAGACCTTGGTGATGGACAGAATCAAGAAGTTTAAGGTTGCTTTCACAGGCTCCACCATATACGATAGAGCCATAATCAAGTTTAGAACGTAGAAGTGATCGATATAGATGGAGAAGGGTAGCTTGATCCCCTCCCCATTTAGAATTCGACACCACTTTCAATAAGTCAAGTGCTTTCAGGCATTTAGTTTTAAGTGATTTAATATGCGGCCAGAACGTTAAGTGTGAATCAAAGATTAGACCCAAGAACTTGGCTTCCTTCACAACTTTAATCGGCGTGCTATCTAGAGATAGTTCAGGGTCTTTATGTGGTTTGTATTTACGAGAAAAATGTATACAGTTACTTTTCGATTTAGAAAATTTAAAGCCGTTTTCAAGACACCATTTATTAATTTTGTTTAAACACAACTGCAGTTGCCGTTCAATAGTATGCATATTTTTAGCACGACAAGAAATATTTAAATCATCCACAAATAACGATCCATCAATTGAATCGTTTAAAACTTTGGATAAACTCTTTATCTTAATACTAAAAAGTGTCACAGACAAAATACTGCCTTGTGGAACACCCTGATCCTGATTGTAATGATCAGACAGGGTAGAACCCACGCGGACTTGAAATTGTCTGTCATTTAAAAAGTTGGCTATGAATTGCGGCAAACGACCTCGCAAACCGAAATCATGTAAATCTCTTAAAATGCCATATTTCCAGGATGTTTTCAGCCATATCATGACGAGACCATTTAACACTGAAATGGAATGTATGTGTAGAAACCTGTCGACAAAGGACAATACAACAACTAGAATATCACAATTAGCATTAAAACAAGGGTGGAAAGTTAAAACTAATATCATTATATGGACAAAACAGTATAAGAACAGGCCACATATTGCCAATAACTGAAGGTAGATCACCACACTAGGGACCATGGGGACTTACAGTTCATTTGCTACCAGCATGGACCCTGCTGCTGAGTTCGAAGCTTCGGTTGTTGTAATAATATTTTTGGCAAACAGTACAGTCTCTCCAGAATTCCTTCCCACAAAATATGACATCACTATCGCCCTAGACTGACTACCTGCTATCGATCTGAAGAACGTCCTCGTTGAAAACACCTGTCTAGTCCTCAAGGATATATTCCCAACAGTGGACCAATATGGTAAATACTCACTTACTGTTTATTAGGGCACCAGTGGCGAGCCACCTCTTCATGGTGGGTGCTGGGTAACGCTAAGTACTCGCCAATCCCCCGTTGTGGGTCCACCAACCTGTTGGCAGTGGGTTGCGGCCTTGTGTCGGTGGAGGAGATTATCCGGGTGGTTGAGGGCAATAGGGCCCTGCAACCGTTTTCCTGTTGCTCAACACACCACTTCGGCCCTGACTTCACCTAGACAGGTGGTTGAATGGGCCTGGTTCAAGACTGTCAAAACAAACACTTATCTGTTCACCTTTTGTCTTGCTACAATACCAAAATCAATTAAAGCTGGGTACTTTAATATTGAGGTGGAAGTCAACATCCCTAATCCACTTTGGTGCCTCAAACGTCAGCTGTTCAGACACGGTGCAAAAACGACCCAAATTGCTATCTTTGTGGTGAGAAACATGAGAATGCCGACTGCACACATACCACCAGATGTGCAAACTGTCATGGAAATCACATGTCCTCTTCACTTTGAACAACAAGGGCAAATTCTAAAACTAAAACACACAAATAATATATCTTTTGCTGAGGCAAGGAAACTGTTACCAGTCACAGATAGAATCTCCAAACAAAAAACTTATTCTGCGGTTGTATCTACCTCCCGTCCAACAGATGATCACGAGTGCCAGACCTCCATTTCCTGGGTCTCAGAGAAACAGAACATTCTCTATACAATTTCTGATGACTATGCAGGAACATCCACCCAGACAGACATGATGCCTGAACCATAAAATCACCATGAACCTGGAAGGAAAACAACAATGTCCGGAAACAACAGAAACAACAAAGACGAAAGGAAGACAGGGCCCTTAAACATACTGAGGTGCCTTAACCATTACAAGTGCCTGTAGAGGTTCATAACACCTATGAATCGCTAGATATAGAGACAAGCCCTTCACAGTCATCCCAGCATAAAGGGACTTCGTCTCGTTCACGCTCTCCTATTGAGCCCCCATTAGTTGCTGGCACCCGTGGCGAGCCACCTCCTCATGGTGGGTGCTGGGTAACGCTAAGAGCTCGCCGACACCCCTGCAGTGGACCCGGGGGGATATTTGGTCCCCCAACCCGTTTGCCGTGGGTTGCGGCCCTGTGTCGGCGGAGGAAGGGATCCTGGTGGTTGAGGGCAATAGGAACTTGAAGCCGTGTTCCTGTTGCCTAACACACCACTTTGGCCCTGACTTCGCCTAGACAGTTGGTAGAACTGGCCCCGTTCTATCAATCGGCTGGTCACGCCAAGCCCTGTGCATAGTAAATGGTTTTTGCACAATCAACTACTTATTGGGCTTGGCCATTTCGAGTTTTCATTTCCGAACTATTGATATATTTAATACCTAGAGTCCTATGCCAGAAGGCGGTGGCTCATGGACCAATCTGGCAATGTTGACCTCCAAGTTCAATATGTGTCCAATCATTTGTCACGGGCAGAACCACCCTGGCAATTTATTTGGTTTACAAATGTTGCTATTTGTGTCACAGTTGCCGGAGTATAGCATCTCTGTATCCCTTGTGTCGGCATCTTGGAGATCCGATGCTATTTGACATCATCCTTGTTGACACTCCATGGTGGGCGGGGAGTAGGAATGCTGATTTTTTTCCCTTCAATTATGGATCCCCAATCATCTGGTTCATGGCGAAATGAAAATATTGATGAATCAACAAGAAGTGTTTCTTCCAATGCTGATTCCTAGGCACGTTTCTTAGTGACTGAGGCAACAGACAATCTGCCTATTAAATTAAACCCCTTTGCCATTTTTAAGGCTGTTTCAGGTATTTGTGGAGAGGTTCGCAATGTCACCCGTCTTCGTAGTGGTTCACTTCTGGTGGAATGCGCACAGAGACAGCAGTCTCTAAATCTTTTATCTATCAGAACAGTTGCCAATATTGAGGTTGCTGTGTCTGTGCACAAAACATTAAATTAAGGCCGGGACATTGTTCGGGACAGGGCTCGCTGACTGTCTGACATGTCAGAACAAGACGAAGTAACTGAACTTCATGATCAGGGAGTCACAGCTGTAAAACGGTTCACCGTCAAGAAAGAAGGAATCAGAGTCAATACCAGTACATATCTCTTGACGTTTGCTCGCGCATCCTTACCACCTTCAATCAAAGCAGGGTATTTCAATATTGGAGTGGACGTGTACGTCCCCAGCCCGCTTCGCTGCTTTAAATGTCAGAAGTTCGGTCATGGGGCTAGTTCTTGTCATGGTTCGGCTGTATGTCATCGTTGTGGTGAACAACATGCAAATACAGACTGCAGCAATGAGTTCAAATGCGCAAACTGTTCTGGACCTCATGCTGCTACATCAAAAGCTTGTCCTGTTTGCAAAAGGAGTCCAGAATAATGAAACTTAAATGTGAAAGGAATATCTCATACTTTGACGCAAAAAAAACTGTTGACAGCTGAAATCACACCTCCATTAAACAAGACTTACTTTGCTGCCGTCAATCAAACTGTTATGACATCTCCTGTAAGTTGTCAGACAGATCTGACATGGGTTAAGTCTGCAAAACCCATTACCTTATCCTCAGTTGCAAAACCATCTTCCCCAGTAACTCAATCTACGTCTGGATCACAGACTGAGAGACAGCCTGAGCCCAAATCACAATCGTCTGACAAAAAAGACCGACAGTCAAAACAGAAAGGAAAAAAAAAATAAATAGAAAATCAATCCCATCATCCCTTCATCTTCAGAAGTTCCTGTAGAAAACTCTTTTTGGACCTCTGGATATGGATATCACTTTGTCTTCACTGGACAGCAGGAGGAATTTACTCTCCACACATTCGCGTGGAAGATCACCAATTGAGCCACCATGAACCAGTCCAATCTATTGTAATGGAATTGTAGAGGACTGAAAACTAATTTCAACGAGGTAGAATTACTGATACAGGATTTTCAGTCATTTACCCTATGTCTCCAAGAGACATATCTTAAAAATACAGATACCTTGAATTTGAGACAGTATAGCGCTTATCAGTCCTTTTCTCCTCCGGGAGATCGAGCAACTGGAGGCGCTTCTATTTTCGTTCATCAAAGCGTAATACATAGCGCTGTCACTCTAAAAACAAACCTTCAAGCAGTCGCTGTTCGCCTGACTTTACAGATTGCTTTGACATTGTGCGGTTTTGTCAATCAGATCTTCAAAGTCTATATGATCAGCTCCCCAAACCATGCATTATTATAGGGGACCTCAAGGGACACAATCCACCATGGGGAAGTGACCATACTACTAATAAAGGCAAACTCTTTGAGGAATTCATATCCGATAATAATTTGTGTATTTTCAATGACGACTCAGCCACTTATCTACACCCAGCTACGGGAAAATACTCTTCCCTGGATTTATCACTAACTGATGCTAACTTATACAATGAATTTGAATGGCTGGTCCATGATGATCTATGTGGGAGTGATCACTTCCCCACCATGCTGAAAACCATCAACCCTGGAGATGATCCACCTGTATCAAGCCGGAACTTTGCTAGGGCTGATTGGGTGAGTGAGTGAGTTAATATTTAACGTCACATCGGCAGTGTTGCAGCTATATCGTGACGAGAGCATTCTTAAAAGAACAAATATAAAACAAATATTCAATGTGGTTTCAGGAAAAAATCGTAGTACCATTGATCACTTGGTACGTTTAGAATCCTTTGCTAAAAATGCTATAGTTAATAAACAACATGCTGTATCAATTTTCTTTGATCTTGAGAAAGCTTATGATACGACCTGGAAGCGTGGTATTTTACAGGATTTACATGATTTTTGTTTGAGAGGCCGTTTGCCTCTTTTTATATCACAGTTTTACAAAATCGGCAATTTCAAGTCCAAGTGGGTCCTACCCTGTCTGATCATCATAATCAGGACCAGGGTGTTCCAACAGGGGAGTATTTTGTCTGTTACTTTATTTAGCATTAAAAATCAACAGTTTATCCAAAGTTTTAAATGATTCGATTGACGGATCGTTTCAATTTTTTTAAATCGAAAACTAATTGTATACACTTCTGTAGACGATATAAACCACATAAAGACCCTGATTTTTTTTCTAAATGGCACTGCTTTTAAAGTTGTTAAAGAAGCCAAGTTCTTGGGATTGACTTTTTACTCACATTTAACGTTTCTTCCCCACATCAAACCCCTTAAGACTAAATGGCCTGAAGGCACTTGACTTGATGAAAGTCATTTCTAATTATAAGTGGGGAGGAGACCAAGCTATCCTCCTACAACTTTATCGATGGTGGAGCCTGTAAAAGCAACCTTAAACTTCTTGATTCTGTCCATCACCAAGGTTTAAGACTTTGTCTTGGATCTTTCCAAACTTCACCCGTTGACAGTCATTACGTAGAGGCCGATGAACCATCTCTTACACAATGTCGTATTAAATTGTCCTTACAATACATTACTAAATTACACTCTAATGAATCTGACCCTGCATATAACTGTGTGTTTAATCCCCTTTATGAGGATTTGTACGACAAGAAGTCTTCTCTTGTTCCACAGAATTAAACCCTTTCTTTCTTCAGCCGGCATTGAGCTTAAAAACATAGCTCCTTCCCGTCTTCTTTCTTCTCCTCCTTGGCAGATGGTTAGGCCACAAGTTGACCTAACATTAACTTCATTTAAAAAATCAGGAACTAATGCATTACTGTATAAACAAGAATATAATCAATTGGAACATAAATATAGTAATTATAAATCCTTGTTTACAGATGGGTCCAAGGACGGTGGTGCAACGGCTTGTGCCACTGTCATTGGATCCAGAACAGTATGTTCTAGATTACCAGATAATAGTTCTATTTTTACAGCAGAAGCTAACGCCATATTAACAGCTCTTAAATATATTCAAAGACACCCTAAACGCAAACAATATATAATCTATTCAGACTCTTTTTCTTGTCTTCAGGCCATTAAAAATTTATCATGTAAACATCCGCTTTTAATTGACATTATTGAATTGTATAATGATCTTGCAACTGGCCAATACGACATCGTCTTTTATTGGTTACCTAGCCACGTAGGTATTTCAGGGAATACATTGGCTGACATTGCTGCTAAGGCAGCACTCAACAAATCTGTGACGCCACTTCGTATTCCATACAGTGATTATAAAACTGCAATTAGATCTTATATCCGTGATCTGATGCAGAAGAAGTGGGACACCCAAGTGGGTATCAATAAATTGCATGAAATAAAACCTTACATTGGTTATACCCACTTGGGGTGTCAGTCCAGATTTGAAGAGGTCATACTACGACGATGTCGTATTGGTCATACAAGGTATACCCATGCATACCTGTTGAAAGGTGAAGATCCTCCATTTTGCATCCCTTGTGATGAGAGAACCACGGTCAAGCATATCCTGTGTTGAATTCTCCATCATAATTGATAAATATTTCAATGTAAAAACACTTTCGGATCTTTTTAACAGAGCAAATACTCATTTAATTATTGGATTTTTAAGGGAAATTGAGTCCTTGTTGAATTATAATTGATATGTCCTGTAGATAGTTGTATTTTAATGGTTGGTAGTATAGATTAGGAACATTGATCATTAGTGGCTGTACCCTCAAGGGGGTTGAAGTATTGTAAAATAATTGTCCTCCTGAGAGGGTACGTAAGTCCCAAAACATTTCATGTACGTTAGACTTTGCACTGTTTTTAATCGTAGTATATGTGTCATTTTAGTTTGTGGCTAGATGTGACTAAATTGCTGACATTCTGAACGGATGGTGTAAATCCAGCTAGGGTCCATGCAGGAAGCAAAGCTGCTGTAAGTCCCCATGGTCCCTAGTATGGTGATCTGGCTTCAGGTGTTGGCAATCTATAGCCTGTTTTTATAGTGTACTGTCCGAATAGTGATGTTAGTTTTACCTTTCCACGCTAGTTGTAATTCCAATTGTGATGTACTAGGTGTTTTACCGGTGACAGGTTTGTATAATACACATATGATCGTTTTCATTGTTGAATGTTCTCGTCACGATATGGCTGAGATATTGCCGATGTGACGTTAAATAATAACTCACTCTCTCATTACTGTTCATTAGATATTACGTATGGAGCGGTGGGGTTGCCACGCTCCTCACACCGAAGGCCTGTGTTTAAATCCCCACAAGGATACAATTTGTATAGCTCATGTCAGGTGTCCCGCACTGTGATATTACCAGAACATTACTAAAAGCGGCATAAACCACACTCACTCACTGGAGAGGACAATCCTCTGATTAAATTTAAAAACACCGTACTTCGCCTACGAAGCAAATGGAATTAAAGGTGACTCTTATGATCATAATTGACCTCTGGAAATCAGCATGAGACGACTAACACTGATCTAGTGTGACATGTCACCGTGTACCAAATGCGTCGATAGAGGTTCATGCTGTTCATCACTGGATTTTCTGACCCAGATTCGACTTTTTACTGACTGCGGCCGTTTAGCTAGCATATTGCTGTGTGTGATGTTAAACTACAAAATGAACAAGCATAAGATGTAACGAAATGTTGTGTACAACGGCCCTTGGTATCTTTCAAGAAGACATGTTACAATCGTAAACGGCCACAGTGTGGTACAGAAAGAGCATTCATATTTCTGTAAATTGTGAATGATGCTCTAATAAGAGCGATTGTACTAAATTGAATGGCAAGATCAGGACATTTGAGCAATGAAGGCAAAAAAAAAAGAAAGAAAAAAGAAAACAAAGAAAAAAAGAAAACAAAAGACAGAGACGTAGACTGACATCCTTTGGCATAATTCGATGTCAAAAGGAACTTGAGAGATATTTGATTTGTTGCAGTGTTAGCTGTATCTTGGGTGTGACCAGTACAGTCATCCACGTAGTTTCAGTGTCACGGTGGATAGTTACAGCGTTGCCTTTTGACTGGAAGTTTTGTCATCCCCTTTTAGTGGAAATATATATGGTGTTAAGCATTTCTGCGTGCATATCCAGCACATGCCAAGGTGCTAGTGTTTTTCCGTCGATCATTAGATGTCAATCTCAACCTCAAATCGTATTAGCAGTCTCAACACCCTTGGGACCATACAACTCTTGCAGCCACTAGTCGCAGAAAGTTATAGAGGCTTTCTCGTGAGATATTCTATAATGAATCAAGCAAATACTAGATTCTGATTGGTTCGTCAGAACTCAATTCTGGATTGACGCTCATCCGATTTTAAGGCCGTTTCACCGCGCATTAACACAATGATGGCGTATTATGGCAACAACTCTGTGGACTTTGACGCTGAGTTTGAAATTGTTCGTGGGCAGTTCCAAATTTGGGGATTGAAAATGCATCTGATTTCACGTCGCTTTACTTCTTATGCACTGCTTCAGCTTGTCCAACGTGACATCACTAATATCATCACAACAGACGTGTTTAAAATGCCAAACATTAACAATACCTAACACATAAATCAGAATGCCTTGCAAAAGTACAGGGTACACAAAGCCCGCAGTCTACACTACCAGTTGTTCGACTTTCATTTTCGTGGAAGTTGTGTTTACTGAGCGGATTAGGCGGCTGACTCTGAGGGTGTAGGTTCCAATTCCGGATGGGAGTCAACTAAAAGTGTACCAGAAATTGTACTTTACCAAGAGTGTGCAATCCCAAATATAACATACGGTAGAACGTGTGTTCTAGGCCAGATAAACCGTCGACACTCTTGTGTGAGGGCTGTAAACGTTGCTGACGTTGTTCTTGATGTGTCAAAACTGGACCCACATGAGGTGGTCGGCAGTGAATGCCAGCGGTCCGAAGACGACGCCTAACAGCATCGCGGGACACAGTAGCTGCTTGATTTCGGTTCTTTAGATGAGTGACCGAAAAGGACCGATCTTGGGCATTAGTTGTCACTCGTGACCGTCCGATACGGGGATGATCAACAGCGACCCCTGTTTGCTGATGACATTGAGCAAGTCGTGGAATGGTGGTAATTTATGTATTATAGAATTATTACTTCTTTTTAGTCACGATTTGACTTGTGCAGACAACGCCTGAGAACACTTTTCTCAGATTTAATCCGGTGTTTTCTCGGACGTGCTATCCCCTGTGGACCCGGGACAGAATGTGTCCACAGCACCCCATTGCTTGTCGTAAGAGGCGACTAAATTGGGCAACCTGTTTGCCGTGGGTTGCGTCCCGTGTCGGTGGAGGACGGGATCCTGGTGGTTGAGGGCAGTAGGAGACTGAACCATTTTGCTCCTATTGCTCAACACACCACTTCGGCCCTTACTTCTCCTAGACGGGTGGTTGAATCTGCCCGATTCTATCAATCGGCTGGTCACGCCATGCCCTGTGCGTAGAAAGTATTTTCGCACATTTGATTTATTGGGCATTGGATATTTTTAATGTCTAGTGTGTAATACCTTTTTGCTATATCTACTTGCCTAGAGTCCTATGCCAGAAGGCGGTGGCTCATGGGCCAGTCTGGTGATGTCGACCTCTGTGTTCTATTAGTCTCCAATTTCTTGTTAGTAGCCGAACCAGCCTAGCATTTGGAATTGGTAGACAAATGTAGCTACTCATGTCGTATTTACTGGAGTATACCACTCCTGTATCCCTAGTGTTTGCAGGCTGGATTTCCACTGCAGTACAACACTGTCCTCGTTGACACTCGGTGGCGGCTGGGGAGCGGGAGTGCTGAATCTATTAACATCACCATGTCAATCACCCTTTCTGGTTCCACGAGAAACGACAAAAAAGACGTTTAGAGACTGATCATCTTTCTTGTAATGAAGATGTTTCAGGTACAACACACCAAGAACCTTGGCCAAAATTCATAGTTATTGAATCTACCAACGGTGAACCACTCAAGATCAATCCATTTCTAGTATCAAGGACAATACAATCTATTTGTGGAGAGGTTAAGAACGTTTCACGTCTCAGAGGAAGTACACTTCTTGTTGAGTGTGCGCGACGACAGCAATCCATAAATTTATTGCAACATCAATGTTGCTGTCTCAGCTCATAGAACTCTGAACTCAAGTAGATGCATTGTTAGGGATAGAGCCCACTGTCTGGCGGACATGTCCGAGGATGAAATAGTGGCTGAACTTAAGGATCAGAATGTAACTTCCGTGAAACGCTTTCCTGCTAAGAAGCAGGATGGTAGCGTTGTACCTGGCCACACTTACATCTTTACCTTTTCATCGTGCACTCTGCCAAAATCAATCAAAGCCGACTATTTCAATATCGGAGTGGAGGTATATATCCCCACTCCACTCCGCTGCTATTCCTGTCAGAAGTTTGGACACGGGTCTAAGTCCTGTCGAAACACTCCTCGTTGTCATCGTTGTAGTGAACATTATCAGGACTCTGATTGCAGCAATGATATTAAATGTAACAATTGTGGAAGCAGTCATCTTTCATCTTCTAAATGTTGTCCTGAATGGCAAATGCAATCTAAGATACTTAAATTAAAGTATGAAACAAATATTTCCTTCATGGAGGCTAAAAACAAAGTCCTTAGCCAGAATCAACATAATCGCTCTCCCACAGTGACATACTCTGCTGCTGTCTCACGACGACCAGAAACAATCTCTACTTCGTGTCAAACGAATTTGACCCGGATGGCTTCTGAGAAACCTGTTCATGTGAATAGTACTTCTGGCAGTCAGGGCATTTTTACATCGTCTGCCTCTCAGACTATAAGTCACGTATCAGGTGAAGTTGTTCAAACAGCTATAGATGTTGAAACGTCAAAAGGTGAAATGTCAAAATCGCAAAGAAAACGTCTAAATCGTAGATCAAAGAAATCTCCTGCTGATACTCCTGTAGAGGTTCACAATTTGTTTGAGCCTTTGCAGATGGATAATACGCCATCTTCACAAAACCGAAATAACGGTACACCCTCCTCTCGTACACGTGAGAGGTCTCCGATAGAACCACCATGAGTAACGCTACAAATGTAGTACAGTGGAATTGCAGAGGGCTTAGGAATAATTTTCACGAAGTCCAATTCTTAGCTCAAGATTTAAAACCATCACCATTTAGTCTACATGAACCATTTCTTAAACGTGATCATAAGTTTGAAATGCGTAAGTACAACTCGTATCACTGTTTTTCACCCCCGGGGGATAAAGCAACCGGGGCCGCTTCGATTTTGGTAGCGACAGGGTATATTCACAACCCTGTTCCTCTTAAAACTAAACTTCAGGCTGTTGCTGTCCGACTAACTTTACACGTCACGATCACACTCTGTTCCTTGTACATACCACCATCCTCGACTCTTCAGCTATCAGAACTTCAGGATTTATATTCCCAATTGCCTGGACCCTGTGTTATAACGGGAGATCTTAACGGACATAATCCTCTGTGGGGAAGCAACGATACGAACAATAAAGGTAAAATTTTTGAAGATTTTGTTTCTAATAATGACTTGTGCATATTTAACGACGGTTCGAACACATATCTACATCCAGCAACGGGTACATATTCCGTACTAGATTTGGCAATCACAGATCCAACCATACTTAATGAATTTTCATGATCAGTCCACGGTGACCTGTGTGGTAGTGACCATTTTCCGACAGTAATCACTGCTATAAATCCAACTGATGATCTGTCGAATTGGCCTTTATTTCACACTAGTTGTACTAAAATCTTAAAACCAGAATTTTTCATGGACGCTCATGATGCAGTCCAGTCATTTTCGGAGACACTGAAACAAATTGCCGATGATACTATTCCTAAGTCATCTGTAAATCCACACATTCGTAAGCCATGGTTTGATAACGAATGTAAACAGGCCAGGAAAAGTAGGAAGAAAGCAGAAGACTATTTTCGCCGACACCCTACTGTTCACAATTTAGATAAAGTTAAAATTTTAGATGCCAAGGTTCGACGCACATTTAAGCAAAACATGCTTGACTGTGATTCTTTCATCACAATGGATACAAAACGGAGGATCTTCACCTTTCAATAGATACTCGTGAGTATACCTCGTATGGTCAATGCGACATCGTCGCATAATGACCTCCTCAAATCTGGACTGACAACCCAAGTAAGTATAACCGATATAAGGGTTTATCTCATGTAATTTATTGACACCTGCTTGAGTGTCCCACTTCTTCTGCATCAGATCACGGATATACGTTCTAATGCAAGCTTTCTAATCTGAATATGGAAGAAGTGGTGTCACAGATTTGGTGAGTGCTGCCTTCGCAGCAAGATCGGCCATCACATTCCCAGAAATACCTACGTGACTGGGTAACCAACAAAAGACGATGTCGTATTGGCCAGTAGCAAGAGTATTATACAGTTCCATAATTTCAATTAAAAGTGGATGTTTACAGGAAATATTTTGAATCGCCTGAAGGCAAGAAAGAGAGTCGGAATATATTATATACTGTTTACGTTTCGGGTGTCTGTGAATATATTTAAGAGCTGTTAATATGGCGTTAGTTTCTGCTGTAAAAATAGAACTATTATCGGGTAATCTAGAAGATATTGTTCTGGATCCAATGACAGTAGCACAAGCAACTGCGCCACCGTCCTTGGACCCATCTGTAAATAAGGATTTGTAAATGTTATATGTATGTTTCAATTGATTATATTCTTGTTTATACTGTAATTCATTGGTTTCTGATTTTTTAAATGTAGTTAATGTTAGGTCAACCTGTGGCCTAACCAACTGCCAAGGGGGAGAGGAAAGAAGACGGAAAGGAGCTACATTGTTCAGCTCAATACCAGCAGCAGCAATAAACGGCTTTATTCTGAGCCCAAGAGGTGGAACAAGAGAAGACTTTTTGCTATACAAATCCTCATCAAGAGGATTGAAGACACAGTTATATGCAGGGTTAGATTCGTTAGAGTATAGTTCTGTGATATATTGTAAAGATAATTTGATACGGCGTTGTGCAAGGGATGCTTCATCGGCCTCAACGTAAAGACTGTCAATAGGTGAAGTTCTCAAGGACCCAAGACAAAGTCTTAGACCTTGGTGATGGACAGGATCAAGAAGTTTAAGATTGCTTTTGCAGGCTCCACCATAGACGATGGGGCCATAATCAAGTTTAGAACGAACGAGTGATCGATACCGATGGACAAGAGTAGTTTGAGCCCCTCCCCATTTTGAATTTGAAACCACTTTCAACAGGTCAAGAGCTTTCAGGCATTTAGTTTTAATTGATTTAATATGTGGTAAAAACGTTAAATGTGAATCAAAGATTAGACCCAAGAATTTAGCTTGCTTCACAACTTTAATGGGCGTCCCATCTAGAGACAGTTCAGGGTCTTTATGGGGTTTGTATTTACGACAAAAATGTATGCAGTTAGTTTTCGATTTAGAAAATTTAAAGCCTTTTTCAAGACACCATTTATTAATCTTGTTTAAACACAACTGCAACTGCAGTTCAATGGTATGCATATTTTTACCACGACAAGAAATATTGAAATCATCCACAAATAACGATCCATCAAATGAATCATTTAAATTTTTAGATAAACTGTTGATCGTGATGCTAAAAAGAGTGACAGACAAAATACTGCCTTGTGGAACACCCTGATCCTGATTGTAATGATCAGACAGGGTAGAACCCACACGGACCTGGAATTGTCTGTGTTTTAAAAACTTGGCAATAAATTCAGGCAAACGACCTCACAAGCCGAAGTCATATAAATCTCTTAAAATGCCATATTTCCAGTCTGTGTCATATGCTTTTTCAACATCAAAAAAGATAGACACAGCGTGTTGTGTATTAATTAGTGCGTTTTTAACAAATGATTCCAAACGCACTAAATGATCAACGGTACTCCTGTTTTTACAGAAACCACACTGAATATCTGTGAGTGAGTGAGTGAGTGAGTTAAAATTTAACGTCACATCGGCAATATCTCAGCCATATCGTGACGAGAACATCTAATATCAAAATTAATTATGTGTCTGCTATAAAACCTGTCAACGACGGACAGTAAAACAACTAGAATATCACAAATGGAATTAAAACTAGAACATTCAACAATGAAAACGATCATATGTGTATTATACAAACCTGTCACCGGTAAAACACCTAGTACATCACAATTGGAATTACAACTAGCGTGGAAAGTTAAAAATAACAACACCATTTGGACAATACACTATAAAATCAGGCTATAGATCGCCAACAACTGAAGGTAGATCACCAGACTAGGACCATGGGGACTTACAGTACCTTTGCTACCTACATGGACCCTAGTTGGATTTACACCATCCCTTCAGCCGCTTGCGAGTGTACAATATGCTAGCCACAATTAAAACAACACGAATACTACGATTAAAAACAGTGGTAGACTTAAATTTACTATCAATGTTTTTGGACTTACGTACCCTCTCAGGAGGACAATAATTTTACAATACTTCAACCCCCTTTGAGGGTACAGCCACTAACAATTCTAGTTACGAATCCAAACTACCAGTTATTAAAATGCATCCTTTTACAGAAACATATTGCTCAAAATTCAGTCAAAAAATCAATTTCTTTTAAAAAACCAAGAATTAAATGAAAACTAACGCTGCTAAAAAGATCCTTCATTGTTTTAACTGAAAAATACATATCCCTTGTGATGGAGAATTCAACACAGTCAAGCAGAATATGCTTGACTGTAACTCTCTCATCACAAGGGATACAGAAAGGAGGATCCTCACCTTTTAACAGGTACGCATGAGTATATCTAGTGTGTCCAATACGACATCGTCGTAGAATAACCTCTTCAAATCTGGACTGACAACCCAAGTGGGTATAGCCATTGTAAGGTTTTATTTTATGTAATTTATTCATACCCACTTAGGTGTCCCACTTCTTCTGCATCAGGTCACGGATATAACATCTCATGGTGGCTTTGTAATCAGTGTAAGGAATAAGCAGTGGTGTCACAGATTTGTTGAGTGCTGCTTTAGCAGCAAGGTCAGCCAATGTGTTACCAGTGATCCCTACATGGCTGGGTAACCAACAGAAGACGATGTCGTATTGGCCAGTAGCAAGATCATTGTACAATTCAATAATTTCTATTAAAAGTGGATGTTTACAAGAAATATGTTTAATAGCCTGAAGGCAAGAAAGAGAGTCGCAATAAATTATATATTGTTTGCGTTTAGGGTGTCTCTGAATATACCTAAGAGCTGTCAATATGGCGTTAGCCTCTGCGGTAAAAATAGAACCATTATCGGGTAATCTAGAAGATATTGTTCTGGATCCAATGACAGTGGCACAAGCCACAGCGCCACCGTCCTTGGACCCATCTGTAAATAAGGATTTATAATTGCTATATTTATGTTTCAATTGATTATATTCTTGTTTATACTGTAATTCGTTGGTTTCTGATTTTTTAAATGTCGTTAATGTTAGGTCAACTTGTGGCCTAACCAATTGCCAAGGAGGAGAAGAAAGAAGACGGGAAGGAGCTATATTTTCAAGCTCGATGCTAGAGGCTGCAAGAAATGGCTTAATTCTGAGCCCAAGAGGCGGAACAAGGGAAGACTTTTTGGTATACAAATCCTCGTAGAGAGGATTAAAGACACAATTAAATGCGGGATTAGATTCATTTGAAGCTAATTTTGTAATGTATTATAAAGGTAGTTGTATACGACGTAAGTTGAGAGAAGGCTCATCAGCTTCGACGTATAGACTGTCAATAGGAGAGGTTCTAAAAGAACCAAGACAAAGTCTTAGGCCTTGGTGGTGCACAGGATCAAGTAGTTTTAGGTTGCTTTGACAAGCTCCACCATATACGATGGAGCCGTAATGAAGTTTAGATCGGATCAGTGATCTATATAAGTGAAGAAGGGTAGACTGATCCCCTCCCCGTTTTGAATTTGAAACAACCTTTAATAAATCGAGTGCCTTCAGGCATTTGGCTTTAAGGGATTTAATATGCGGCAAAAAGGTCAAATGTGAGTCGAAAAAAAGTCCCAAGAATTTAGCCTCCATGACCACTTTGATTGGGGTACCACTGAGAAATAGTTCTGGGTCCTTATGGGGTTTGTATTTACGACAGAAGTGTATACAATTGGTTTTTGATTTAGAAAATTTGAAGCCGTTTTCAAGACACCATTTATCTATTTTGTTTAAACACAGCTGCAGTTGCCGTTCAATAGTATGCATATTTTTACAACGGCAAGAAATATTAAAATCATCCACAAATAAAAATCCATCGATTAAATCGTTTAAAACTTTAGATAAACTGTTGATCTTGATGCTAAAAAGAGTGACAGACAAAATACTGCCTTGTGGAACACCCTGATCCTGATTGTAATGATCAGACAGGGTAGAACCCACACGGACTTGAAATTGCCTGTTATTTAAAAATTTGGCTTTGAATTCAGGCAAACGACCTCGCAAACCGAAATCATGTAAATCTCTTAAAATACCATATTTCCAGGTTGTGTCATATGCTTTCTCAAGATCAAAAAAGATAGACACAGCATGATGTTTATTAATCAGCGCATTTTTCACAAATGATTCTAAACGCACTAAGTGATCGACAGTACTTCTGTTTTTACGGAAACCACACTGTATATCTGTGATAAGGTTATTAGTTTCCAAGTACCAAACTAGTCTATTGTTTATCATGCGTTCCATGGTCTTGCAAACACAGCTAGTTAGTGAAATAGGTCGATAATTGGACGGATCCGTATGATCACGTCCAGGTTTAGGTATTGGTACTACTATGGCGTCACGCCATGAGGGAGGAAAGTTACCCGATGTCCAAATATCATCAAAAATATTTACAAGAGTTTCAAGGCAGGATTCTGGTAAATGCTTCAAGAGTTGATAATGTATGTTATCAGCTCCTGTAGCAGTATCATGAGCTTGATCAAGAGCAGTATGGAGCTCATAAATAGAAAAGGTTTCATTATAATCTTCCCCATTATCTGAGTTGAAATTAAGAGTTTTCTTTTCTTGTTGTTGTTGATACTGCTGGAATATAGGTAAATAATTAGAAGAGGAAGAATGTTTAGCAAGGGTTTCGCCCAGTTTATTTGCGATATCTGATTCATCCGTAAGTAACTGATCTCCATGTCTAAGATGATGGACAGTAGACTTAGCACCTTTACCTTTGATTTTCTGGACCATGTTCCACACCTTGGACATAGGTGTCCGAGAATTTATTTTAGATACATAATTTTGCCAAGATTGGCGTTTGTTCTGTTTAAAAGTACGCCGCGCTTTAGCATTTAAAATTTTAAATTTATTTAAATTATGCACCATAGGATGGCGACGGAAATAATGTTCTGCTTTTTTCCTTGCCTTCCTAGCTTCTTTGCACTCATCATTGAACCATGGTTTTCGAATATGTTGAACTGCAGAGGACTTTGGTATACACTGATCAGCTATGGAGTTCAATTCATGAGAAAAGCATTTAATAGCATCAGGAACGTCAATAAACCGTTCTTGTTTAAGGTTTTCAACACACAGTGTTTCATATAAAGCCCAGTTAGCCTTTTTAAAATTTCGCCTTGATGATGGAGGAACATTAGATGGAGTTACAGAATTTAGTATAGTAGGAAAATGGTCACTTCCACAGAGGTCATTGTGGACTGAGCATTGAAATTCATTTAGTAGTTCTGAATTTGTAAGTGACAAGTCGAGAGCAGAATAGGTCCCTGTCCCAGGGTGTAAATATGTGTTAGAACCGTCATTATATAAGCATAAATCGTTATCGGAACAGAACTCTTCTAATAGTTTACCTTTAGTATTCGTAGTTGTACCGCCCCAGAGTGGGTTATGGCCATTCAAATCTCCCATAATAATACACGGTTTGGGAAGTTGATCGTATAAGGTTTGAAGGTCGGATTTCTGAAGAGGTGTAGACGGTGAGGCATACAAAGAACATAATGTAAGAGTAACATGTAAAGTGAGTCGGACGGCAACTGCTTGAAGATTAGTAGTGAGTGAAATGGGGCTATGGATAACATTCTGCTTTACTAAGATTGAAGATCCTCCAGTGGCTCTGTCACCTGGAGTTGAGAAACAATGATAAGCATTGAAATGACGTAGCTCAAAAACATCTGTCTGCTTTAAGTAAGTCTCCTGCAGACAGACTGCTGACGGCGTACAATCCTGGACCAATAACTTTAACTCATTATAATTATGCCTTAGTCCTCTGCAATTCCACTGTACAATATTGTGAGAGTAAACTATCTTTTGGGGGGTTTATTGGGGATCTACCCCGTATCTTTTTGGTGGGCGACAAGCTGTGTGCCCTAAAATAGACATTTTCGGACACGTCCATGTCCTCAAGTGATCCATATTTGTTGAAAAGTTTAATCTTATTTTCGGACCCTTTTGGGGCTCTGCCGCTTTGTTTTTGGGAAGAATCCGGCTTATGTTTACCTTTGCCTTTAGCAGTTTGTTGCACGTTACACAACAATTGAGACCTTGTGGTAGACTGAGATAACAAATTGTGATCACGATCTGGCTCTGGCTGACTTTGAGACGTGCCAGGAAGTGGCTCAGCAGTTTGTGTAGATATTGCAGGTGCAAAAGTCTGTGGGGAATCAGTGTTCACCCACGTCAAATCTGTTTGACAGCCTGAAGCTGATCTGGTTGCTTTTTTCGTCGCCTCAGATGATGTCTTAGATTTTGAAGCATATGTTTCTGTTAATTCAGATCTCTGAACAAGCTGTTTTGCCTCTGAAAAACTAATATACTGAACATCATTGAAAACGCACCACCTGTAAATTTTGAAATAAGGCAATAGAATCTTTTGGAAATGGAAAATTAATGGTGGGAATTTTGATAATAACACACTAGATCGTAAATAACGCTCTACAGTGAAAAACGGATCGTTCGAACACATCATCGAACACATCACATGAAAACAACAAAATTCATGCACATCACACACGAAGGGCACAAATTGCATGCAGAAAGCATGCTGTTCAGGGGTATAAATGGCCTTCGGCACAAAACCGTTCTCATTTTCGCAGTACTTTCGTAAGTAAAGTTTTTCGCCATGCCAAGATTGTCACCAGAGGAACGAGAACAGGCCTTGGGTATGTTGCAGGTCGGCGCTTCAAGCAGAAACATTGCACGACGATTTGGGTGTCATCATTCGACCATTTTGAGGCTTGCTAACAGATACCAACAAACAGGAACCAGCAGGGACCGGCAACGCCCAGGTCAGGCACGTGTTACCACCCCTCGTCAAGATCGAGACATTGTACGGCGCCATATTCGGGATCGAACCTTGCCCGCTGCCAGAACCGCCAACGCTGTCCAGGGTCGACGTGGTTTGATCAGTGCTTCCACCGTCCGACGCCGTCTCCGTGCGGCAGGGTTACGTTGTCGACGCCCTTACGTTGGACCCATCCTGACTGACAGGCATCGCCGTGAACGCCGACAATGGGCTGAACAGCATCGTGTGTGGTTGTTACGACGTTGGCATGGTGTGGTGTTCTCCGACGAGTCGCGTTTTCACTTGCGAAATGCTGACGGGCGTCTACGGGTATGGCGTCGACGGGGTGAACGTTATCATCAGGATTGTGTTGTGCAAACCGATCGGTGGGGTGGAGACAGCATTATGGTGTGGGGAGGGATAAGTTATCACCACAGAACCGCTCTGATTGTTTGTCGTGGCAGAGTGAATGCCGTTTACTACCGTGACAACATTCTTCAGAACAACGTCGTTCCCTTCTTTCACCAGCATCAAGATCTGCACACATTTCAACATGACAGTGCACGAGCCCACACTGCACGTGTTTCGATACAGTATCTGGCTAACAACAACATTCCTCTACTTCATTGGCCTGCATTGTCACCAGATTTGTCACCCATCGAACACTTGTGGGATTACATCGGCCAACACCTCGCACGTCGTCCGCAGATCAACAACCTTGGGGAACTCGACAATGCCTTGCAGCAAGAGTGGAATGCAGTGCCTCAGGACTTTATTCAGAGACTTATCCGTTCAATGAGGAGACGTTGCACAGCTTGTGTTGCTGCTAACGGGGGTCATACACGCTACTGACTTTCCATTTTGACCCCATCTTTATTTCATTGTCAGCTGCATTAAATCTTCACTGTTTTGCTTGATTGTTTTTTGCTTCTTTTCTTTATCAAACATTGGTCTACACAAATATGTAAAATTTACATAGATTGCTCACTTCTGCTCTTAGAAATCCACAATTTTAGGGGTGGTGCGTTTTCAATGATGTTCAGTATATTTTGAGTAAATTTCAGTTTGTTGATCTCCATCTGCTGCTTCCATACTGGACACTCTTTTGGAAAAGAGGAATGGTCTCCTGAACAGATAGTGCATTTCTTATAACTACTGTCACAATCTTCTGTTGTGTGTGTCTTCTCACCACAGTGAGCACACACAACAGACAATGTGCAAGTATTGACGCCATGCCCATACTTCTGACACTTGAAACATCTCAGTGGATTCGGAATATATGTTTCCACTTTGATATGACAGTAACCAGCCTTTATCGATTTAGGAGCAGTTTAGGAGTTAGGAGATTAGATTAGATTTAGGAGTAGAGAAAGAAAACAAATAGGTGTTTGTTTGTTGGATCTCATTGTGTTTACGGGTAGTGAAACGTTTCACATACAACACACCTTGTTCCTTCATCTCTGAGGCAATATCAATTTCCAGCATATCAGCAAAAAGGCGGTCTCGGTCTCTCACTATGCCTTTGCTGGTGTTAAGCGTTCGGTGGGCAGAGACTGATACGGGAATGCCAACAAAAGATTTAGTTGACAGGAGGTTATTTGCCTGTTGTCTCTTACTACATTCAATAAGAAGTGAACCTGTACGCAAACGTCTAACATTTTTAACATCTCCTGCTATGCCTTGTACGCCTTTTGAAACAGCAAAAGGGTTCAGCTTCAAGGGAGTCTTGTCAACAGTCTCAAGTACTATAAAACGTGGCCAATAGTTAATAGATGTGGACGGTCTTTGATCATTAACATCAGGATCCGTGTCAAGAGGACGTTTTTTCTTGGTCATAGGGGTTTCGGAAGCCATAGTTAGTGTTTTAAGGTTCATCATCCGAGCTCCCCACCCACCACGGAGTATCACAAGGACAATGCTAAAAACAAGTGGGTCTCCAACTTGCAGCAACAAGGATACTCGGATGATATACTCCAGCAGAAAAGTTATAAATAGCTAATCCACCAGATTGGCCCATGAGCCACCGCCTTCTGGCATAAGACTCTAGGCAAAGAGCAAAACATCACATTGCAAATCATTGACATCTGATATGTATAAATGTACCGAGTCAAAATGTAAAACATTTTCAAATTAAACGTACATGTTTAACGTACATGAGTGACGTACAAGTCCATACACAGGGCTTGGCGTGACCAGCCGATTGATAGAATCGGGCCGATTCTACCACCCGTCTAGGTGAAGTAACGGTCGAAGTGGTGTGTTGAGCAACAGGAACACGGTTCAGGCTCCTACTGCCCTCAACCACCAGACTACCGTCCTCCACCGACACGGGACGCAACCCACGGCAAACAGGTTGCCCAATTCGGTTGCTCCTTGCAACCAGCAATGGGGTGCTATGGACCTAGTTGACCCGGGTCCACACGGGGGTTTGAACGGCTCTTTGCGTTACCCAGCACCCACCACAAGGAGGTGGCCGTTCACGGGTGCCCCTGAACATCTGTAATGAGGTCATTGGTTTCCAAGTACCAAACAAGTCGATTATTAATCATGCGCTGCATGGTTTTACAAACACAGCTTGTTAGCGATATAGGCCGATAGTTCGAAGGATCCGTATGATCAAGTCCAGGTTTAGGGACAGGGATAACTATAGCATCATGCCATGAGGAAGGAAACTTTCCAGATGTCCAGATATCATCAAATATATGTAAAAGGGTCTCTAAACATGATTCCGGTAAATGTTTCAGAAGTTGATAATGTATGTTATCAGCTCCTGTAGCAGTATCATGGACCTGGTCAAGAGCTGTATGGAGCTCATGAATCGAAAATACCTCGTTGTAATCTTCCCCGTTATCTGAAGTAAAATTAATAGCTTTCTTTTCTTGCTGTTTTTGATACTTTTGGAATTGAGGTGCATAATTCGAGGAAGAAGAATGTTGTGCCAGTGTTTCTCCAAGTTTATTGGCTATATCTGCTTTATTAGTTAATAACTGGTTTCCATCTTTGAGATGGTGAACACTAGATCTAGAGCCCTTAACTTTGATTTTCTGGATCATATTCCATACCTTAGATATAGCTGTGCGCGAATTGATATTAGATACATAGTTTTGCCACGATTTACGTTTACTTTGCTTGAAAGAACGCCGAGCTTTAGCATTTTGGATTTTAAATTTGTTCAAATTATGAACCATAGGATGATGACGGAAATAATTTTCGGCCTTTTTCCGTGCCTTCCTAGCTTGTTTGCAATCAGAGTTAAACCATGGTTTCCTTATGTGTGAAATTGTAGAGGACTGTGGGATACACTCATCAGCAATGGTGTTTAGTATGTCAGAGAAATCTTTTATAACATCGGGAACATTAAGAAAACAGTCAGGTCTAAGTTTGTCAGCACACAGGGTTTCATATAAAGCCCAGTTGGCCTTTTTAAAATTCCATCGTAATGATGGCGGAATATCAGATGGGTTGACAGGTTTTAATATTGTTGGGAAGTGGTCACTTTCACACAGGTCATCATAGACTGACCACTCAAATTCACTAAATAGGGTGGAATCAGTCATTGATAAATCGAGAGCTGAATATGTTCCCGTGCCAGGATGTAAATATGTCTTTGAACCATCATTATAAATGCATAGATGATCTTTTGAGATGAAATCCTCCAGTAATTTACCTTTGGTGTTTGTATTAGTACCACCCCAGAGTGGGTTGTGGCCGTTTAAATCACCCATGATCAAACAGGGTTTAGGTAGTTGATCATAAAGAGCTTGCAAATCACTTAACTGAACAGCAGAAGATGGTGGAAGATACAATGAACATAGAGTAAATGCAACATGTAATGTAAGTCGCACCGTCACGGCTTGGAGATTTGTTTTGAGCGTGACTTGACTATGAATAACATTATTCCTCACCAGGATAGATGATCCACCAGTAGCCCTGTCGCCCGGGGGAGAAAAATAATGGTATGCATTAAAATGACGTAGATCCAAATTATCCGTCTGCTTTAGATAGGTTTCTTGAATGCAAAATATTGACGGATTAAGATCTTGGACCAACAGTTGTAAGTCATTAAAATTAGTTCTGAGTCCTCTACAATTCCACTGAACTATAGACGAAGACATTATTTCTTCCGAGGAGGATGTACAGGAGATCTACCCCTCGCCTTCTGTGATGGTGACAAGCTATGTGTCCTACCAGTGCTATGGTCGGACACATCCATGTCCTCGAGTGAGTGAGTGAGTGAGTTAATACTTAACGTCACATCGGCAATATCTCAGCCATATCGTGACGAGAACATTCAACGATGAAAAAGAGCATATATAAATCATAAAAACCCGTCAACGAAGGACAGTAAAACAACTAGAATATCACAATTTCAATTAAAACTAGCATGGAAAGTTAAAACTAATAGCACTATTTAGACAATACAATATATAAACAGACTATAGATCGCCAACAACAGAAGGTAGATCACCACACTAGGAACCATGGGGACTTACAGTACCTTTGCTACCTGCATGGTCCCTAGTTGGATTTACACCATCCCTTCAGCTGCTGGCGATTGTATGAAAAGTTAGCCGAAATTAAAAGAACATGAATGCTACGATTAAAATCCTGGTAGACTTAAATTTACTGTGAATGTTTGTGGACTTACGTACCCTCTCAGGAGGACAATAATTTTACAATACTTCAACCCCCTTTGAGGGTACAGCCACCAACGATTCAAGTTACTAATTCAAACTACCAATCATTAAAATGCATCTATTTACACAACATAATTTTCAAAATTCCACCAAAAAATCAATTTCTTTTAAAAAGCCAATGATTAAATGACAACTAACAGTGCTAAAAAGGTCCTTGATAGTTTTGACATTGAAAAATTTATCCCTTGTGATGGAGAATTCAACACAGTCAAGCAGAATATGCTTGACCGTGACTCTCTCATCACAAGGGATACAAAACGGAGGATCCTCACCTTTTAAAAGGTATGCATGAGTGTATCTTGTATGGCCAATACGACATCGTCGCAAAATGACTTCTTCAAATCTGCACTGACAACCCAAGTATGTATAACCAATGTAGGGTTTTATTTCATGTAGTTTATTTATACCTACTTGGGTGTCCCACTTCTTCTGCATCAGATCACGAGTGTAAGCTCTAATGCTAGCTTTGTAGTCAGAATAAGGAATACGAAGTGGTGTCACAGATTTGTTAAGTGCTGCCTTAGCAGCAAGATCAGCCATTGCGTTACCGGAAATGCCAACGTGGCTGGGTAACCAACAGAAGACGATGTCGTATTGGCCAGTAGCAAGATCATTATATAATTCAATAATTTCTATTAAAAGTGGATGTTTACAAGAAAGATTTTTAATAGCCTGAAGGCAAGAAAGAGAGTCGGAATAGATTATGTGTTGTTTATGTTTATGGCGTCTTTGAATATATTTAAGAGCTGTTAATATGGCGTTAGCCTCAGCGGTAAAAATAGAACTGTTGTCTGGTAATCTAGAAGATATTGTTCTGGATCCAATGACAGTGGCACAAGCTACTGCACCACCGTCCTTGGACCCATCTGTAAATAAGGATTTATAACTGCTATATTTATGTTTCAATTCATTATATTCTTGTTTATACTGTAATTCATTAGTTTCTGATTTTTTAAATGTGGTCAGTGTTAGGTCCACTTGGGGCCTAACCAACTGCCAAGGAGGAGAAGAGAGAAGACGGGAAGGAGCTATATTTTCCAGCTCAATGCCGGCAGCAGCAAGAAATGGTTTAATTCTTAAACCAAGAGGCGGTACAAGCGAAGATTTCATATTGTATAAGTCCTCACACAGAGGACTGAAAACACAGTTATATGCAGGGTTTGACTCACTGAAATATAATTTTGTTACATACTGTAAAGCTAATTTGATACGTCGCTGCTCAAGAGATGGCTCATCAGCCTCAACGTACAGGCTGTCAACAGGTGAAGTTCGAAAGGAGCCAAGACAAAGTCTTAGACCTTGATGGTGAACAGAATCTAAAAGTTTCAGGTTGCTTTTACAGGCTCCACCATAGACAATGGAGCCATAATCAAGTTTTGACCGGATCAGTGATCGATAAAGTTGCAGTTTCAACAAGTCAAGTGCCTTCAGGCATTTAGTTTTGAGGGATTTGATATGTGGTAGAAACGTTAAATGTGAGTCAAAAATTAATCCCAAGAACTTGGCCTCCTTTACAACTTTGATGGGAGTGCCATCTAGAGATAGTTCAGGGTCCTTATGTGGCTTATATGTTCTGCAAAAATGTATACAATTAGTTTTGGACTTCGAAAATTTGAAGTCGTTTTCAAGACACCATTTATTTATTTTGTTTAAACACAACTGCAGTTCCCGTTCAATAGTATGCACATTTTTACCTCGGCAAGAAATATTAAAATCATCCACGAAAAGTGATCCATCAATTGAATCGTTTAAAACTTTTGATAAACTGTTGATCTTGATGCTAAAAAGAGTAACAGATAAAATACTGCCTTGTGGAACACCCTGATCCTGATTGTAATGATCAGACAGGGTTGAACCCACACGGACCTGGAATTGTCTGTCATTTAAAAAGTTGGCAATAAATTGAGGCAAACGACCTCGCAAACGAAAGTCATGTAAATCCCTCAAAATACCATGTTTCCAGGTTGTGTCATATGCTTTTTCAAGATCAAAAAAGATAGACACAGCATGTTGTTTATTAATTAGTGCGTTTTTAACAAATGATTCTAAACGCACTAAGTGATCGACAGTACTTCTGTTTTTACGGAAACCACACTGTATATCTGTGATAAGATTATTTGTTTCCAAGTACCAAACAAGTCGATTATTTATCATGCGTTCCATGGTCTTGCAAACACAGCTAGTTAGTGAAATAGGTCGATAATTGGACGGATCCGTATGATCACGTCCAGGTTTAGGTATTGGTACTACTATGGCGTCACGCCATGACGGAGGAAAGTTACCCGATGTCCAAATATCATCAAAAATATTGAGAAGAGTTTCTAGGCAGGATTCCGGTAAGTGCTTCAGGAGTTGATAGTGTATGTTATCAGCTCCAGTAGCAGTGTCATGAGCTTGATCAAGAGCAGTATTGAGTTCATGAATAGAAAACGTTTCATTATAATCTTCACCATTATCAGAATTGAAATTAATACTTTTCTTTTCTTGTTGTTTTTTATATTGCTGAAATTTAAGTGTATAATTCGAAGAGGAAGAGTGTTTAGCGAGAGTTTCACCCAGTTTATTCGCAATATCTGATTTATCAGTAAGTAATTGATCTCCATGTTTAAGATGATGGACAGTAGATTTAGTACCTTTACCTTTGATTTTCTGGACCATGTTCCATACCTTGGACATGGGTGTACGAGAATTTATTTTGGACACATAATTTTGCCAAGATTGGCGTTTGTTTTGTTTAAAAGTACGCCGTGCTTTAGCATTTAAAATTTTAAATTTATTTAAATTATGCACCATAGGATGGCGACGGAAATAATGTTCAGCTTTCTTCCTTGCCTTCCTAGCTTGTTTGCACTCATCGTTGAACCATGGTTTTCTTATGAGTGGAACTACAGAGGAATTTGGTATACACGCATCAGCTATGGAATTCAATTCATCAGAAAAAGATTTTATAGCATCGGGAACGTCAATAAAACGTGCGGGTTTAAGTTTTTCAGCACACAGTGTTTCATATAAAGCCCAGTTAGCCTTTTTGAAATTCCGCCTTGATGATGGAGGAACATCAGATGGAGTTGCAGCTTTTAATATAGTAGGAAAATGGTCACTTCCACACAGGTCATTGTGGACTGACCATTCGAATTCATTTAATAGTTCGGAATTTGTCAATGACAAGTCGAGAGCAGAATAGGTCCCTGTACCAAGGTGTAAATATGTGTTGGAACCATCATTATAAATACATAAATCATTGTCGGAACAAAAGTCCTCCAACAATTTACCTTTAGTGTTTGTAGTTACACTACCCCAGAGTGGGTTGTGCCCATTTAAATCTCCCATTATAATACAGGGCTTCGGGAGCTGGTCATATAGAGCTTGAAGATCGGTTTTGGCAAACGTTGAAGACGGCGAAATATATAGAGAGCACAGCGTAAATGCTACATGCAAAGTAATTCTCACTGCAACAGCCTGCATGTTAGTAATAAGTGATACAGGGCTTTGAATAACGTTTTGTCTGACTAGAATGGATGATCCACCAGTGGCTCTATCACCCGGAGGTGAAAAACAATGATATGTATTAAAATGACGAAGGTCAAATGTATCTGTTTGTTTTAAATATGTCTCTTGTAGACATAACGCTGAATGTGTAAAATCTTGGACTATTAGCTGTAATTCATGTAAATTAGTCCTCAGTCCTCTGCAGTTCCACTGTACAATATTATTGAAATAACCTATCTTTTGGGGGGATTTATTGGGGATCTACCCCGCACTCTTTTGGAGGGCGACAAGCTATGTGGCCTTGTTTGGATGTTTTCGGAAACATCCATATCTTCCAAGGATCCGAACTTATTAAAAAGTTGGATTTTGTTACTAGACCCCTTTGAGGCTCTTCCACTTTTACCCTTTTGTGAAGATTCACATCTAGATTTAAGCTTGTTTTTCTCAGTTTCTTTCACATTGGATTGAGACGTCCGTTTTGCATTTGTCTGAGATAATTTCTCCTGTGTACAAGGTACATCCTGAACACCCATGGGCTCCGGAAGTACGTCAGCAGTTTGAGTGGATGATTCAGGTAGCAAAGTCTGAGGAGTGTCAGTATTAATCCATGTTAAGTTGGTTTGACAGCAAACAGAAGACTTGATTACATTCACGGTTGGCGAAGGCGATGTTCGGGTAACAGAAGCATAAGTTTCTGTTAAGTCTGATCTTTGGACAAGTTTTTTTGCATCTGCAAAGCTAATGTTTTGAGTATATTTGATTTTGTTGATTTCCATGTTCCGTTTCCAAACTGGACAGTCTTTTGAGAAAGACGAGTGACTTCCGGCGCAGTTAACGCATTTCTTAAAGTTGTTGGTACAATCTTCTGTTGTATGTGTCTGCTCACCACAGTGAGCACAGGTGACAGACAGTGTACAACTATTCACTCCATGTCCAAATTTTTGGCACTTAAAACACCTTAATGGGTTAGGAACATAGGTATCAACAGCGATGTTACAGTATCCAGCTTTCACAGATTTTGGAGCAGTTGGCGAGGAAAAAGAAAACAAGTATGTATTTGTTGGAACAATTTCTTTATTTTTCCGGGTTGTAAACCTTTTCACATGCATCACACCTTGATCCTTCATCTCTGTTCCAATATCTAATTCCGTCATGTCCGCAAACAACTGATCACGATCTCGAATTATGCCTTTGCTAGTGTTGAGCGTCCTGTGAGCTGAGACCGATACAGGAATTCCTACCAACATTTCAGTTGTCATCAGGTTTGTAGCTTGCTGTCGTTTACTACATTCAATGAGAAGAGCTCCTGAACGCAAGCGTCTAACATTTTTGACATCACCCGCAATGCCTTGAATAGCCTTCGATACTGCAAACCGGTTCAACTTTAGTGGTGTCTTATCATGAGTCTCGATCACTATAAAGCGTGGCCAGTAGTCAATTGATTGGGTCGGTCTGTGTTCATTATCATCTTCATCAGGGTCCAGTGGACGTTTTGCTTTTTTAATGGGGGTTTCGTAAGCCATAGTTGGTTTTAAATGGTTCATCATCCGAGCTCCCCACCCACCACGGAGTATCACAAGGACAATGCTAAAGCAAGCGGGCCTCCAGCTTGCAGCACCAAGGATACCCGGATGATATACTCCAGTAGAAAAATCAAAAGATTAATATTTCCACCAGATTGGCCCATGAGCCACCGCCTTCTGGGCATACGACTCTAGGCAAAAACATATATAAAATGATGAATTTCAAATTACAATCTCCAAAGTGCCAAGCATGAAAAATCAAATTACCAGTTTCATAAATTTTAAGCATGAAATAGTTGTAGCTCAGGGCTTGGCGTGACCAGCCGATTGATAGAACTGGGCCAGTTCTACCACCCGTCTAGGTGAAGTAAGGGCCAAAGTGGTGTGTTGAGCAATAGGAACATTGGTCCTGCTCCCACTGCCCTCAACCACCAGGATCCCCTCCTCCACCGACACAGGGCCGCAACCCACGGCAAACGGGTTGGTGGACCAAATATCCCCCCGGGTCCACTACGGGGGTGTCGGCGAGCTCTTGGCGTTACCCAGCACCCACCACGAGGAGGTGGCTCGCCACGGGTGCCCATGTCCTCGAGGGATCCAAACTTATTGTATAGCTGGATCTCATCATTTGAACCCTTAGCGAATCTATCGCATTGGTTAAGTATAGTTAGTTTTGGGTTTCCTTTCACAATTTGTTTAACATGAGGTTCTTGTACAGGTTTTGATGAACATGAATCTGGTCTAGATTTGGGACTGGAGGATCTTCTTTTGTCTGGTTGTGTCTTTGGATATGTTGGACCTTTTGGGGAAGAAGACATATGTTGAGAGGACGTCACTGTAGCTGGTAAAACGTCAGCAGTCTGTGTAGCAGATTCTCCTCGTATTAACAGTTCTTGATTTGAGACAAGTACAGGAGCAGTAGACTTTGTCCATGTCAGCTCAGTCTGACATTCGATGGAGACTGTGGTTGTAGAATGTTTTCTGGTAACAGAAGCATAAGATTCACCTGGGAGGAGAGATGGCACAAGTTTCTTAGCTTCAGCATAACTGATATTTTGAGTATGCTTTATTTTATTTACTTCCATTTCCCTTTTCCAAACCGGGCAATCTTTGGACGATGAAGAATGCATGCCTGAGCAGTTGACACATTTTCTAAAGTTGTTTGTACAATCTTCTGTTACGTGTGATTGTTCCCCACAATGTGCACAAGTTATTGAGTTTGAACATGAATTCATCCCATGACCATATTTGTGGCATTTAAAACACCTCAACGGATTGGGAATATACATTTCAACCTGAAGGCTACAATATCCAGCTTTTATTGATCTCGGTGGCGATGGTGATACAAATGAAAACAGATACGTGTTAGTTGGAACCACTTCTGAATTCTGACGTCTCGTAAATCGCTTCACGAACGTGACACCTTGATCTTTAAGTTCTAGCATGATGTCAAGTTCGGTCATGTCCGCTAAAAGATGATCCCTATCTCTGACTATACCTTTACTAGAATTGAGGGTCCGATGAACTGACACTGAAACAGGTATTCCAGCCAATGTATCAATTGACATCAGGTTAGATGCTTGTTGTCGTTTGCTACATTCTATGAGTAAAGACCCAGATCTCATTCTCTTGATATTTTTTACGTCCCCTGCTATACCGTACACTGCTTTAGAAACCGCAAACGGGTTGAGTTTAAGTGTTTTTTTTCTATCACTAAAAATCTTGGCCAGTAGTCTACTTGCTTAGATGGTCTACAACTACCAGGTGTACTTTGATCAGTTTCAAGTTGGCGTTTCTTTTTTAAGGGGGTTTCAGGATCCATGTTAATGTATTTAGATTCGTCATTCCAGCTCCCCACCCACCACGGAGTATCACAAGGACAATGCTATAAGCAAGTGGACCTCCTACTTGCAGCACCAAGGATACTGGAAAGATATACTCAAGCAGAATAATAGAAAGTAATTATTCTACCAGATTGGCCCATGAGCCACCGCCTTCTGGGCATATCGCTCTAGGCAAAATACAAAATTGAAGCCTCTTTTCGTTTTAAACATATACGCACAAACCAATGCATCTGACAAGACGTGTAAATAGTTTTCTTGCAGACGTGCATCAAAAATATACATGCCACAGGGCTCGGCATGACCAGCCGATTGGTCGAACCAGGCCCATTCGACCACCCGTCTAGGCGAAGTCAGGGCCAAAGTGGTGTATTGAGCAACAGGAACACGATTGCAGGCCCCTATTGCCCTCAACCACCAGGATCCCCTCCTCCGCCGACACAGGGCCGCAACCCACGGCAAACGGGTTGGTGAACCAAATATCTTCCCGGGTCCACTACGGGGTGTCGGCGAGCTCTTCGCGTTAATCAACACCCACCACGAGGAGGTGGCTCGCCACGGGTGCCTTATCGGCTCTCAAATATATACCTTCAGGCTATTAAAAACCTATCTTGTAAACATCCACTTTTAATAGAAATTATTGAATTGTACAATAATCTTGCTACTGGCTACGACATCGTCTATTCCTGGTTACCCAGTCACGTAGGCATTTCTGGTAACGCAATGGCCGATCTTGCTGCTAAGATACACTAATTAAGCTGCCATTAGATCGTATATCCGTGATCTGATACAGACACAGTGGGACACCCAAGTGGGTGTAAATAAATTACATGCAATGAAACGATATATTGGGTATACCCACTTGGGTTGTCAGTCCAGATTTGAAGAGGTTATTTTGCGGCGATGTCGTATTGGCCATACACGATATACTCATAAATACCTTTTGAAAGGTGAGGATCCTCCGTTCTGCATCCCTTGTGAGGAGTGAATGAGTGAGTGCGTTAAAATTTAACGTCACATCGGCAATATTTCAGCCATATCGTGACGGGAAGGTAACATTAAAATGGAATATATAGGTATTATAAAAAAAACCTGTCGACGAAGGACAGTAAAACAACTAGAACATCACAGAAAAGAATGTAAAACTAGTAGCTATGCCTAAAACAATTTATCTACAAAGGACAATAGAATATAAAACTGGGCTATAGATTGCTAACAACTGAAGGGAGATCACCATACTAGGGACCATGGGGACTTACACTACCTTTGCTACCTTCATGGACCCTAGCTGGATTTACATCATCCCCTCAGCCATCACTAATTTGGGAAATCTAGCCATACAATAAAAAAAACCCACTTATACTACGATTAAAAACCTGGAAATTTAGAAATTATTTTGAATGTTTGTGGACTTACGTACCTTCTCAGGAGGACAATGGTGTTACAGTACGTCAACCCCCTTTGAGGACACAGCCACTAACAATTCTAGTTACTAATCTAAACTACCAATTATTAAAATGCATATATCTACAGAATCGCAGTGCTCAAATTTTTTACAGTTGTAAAAAGATCCTTGATAGTTTTGACATTGAAATATTGATCCCTTGTGATGGAGAATTCAACACAGTCAAGCAGAATATGCTAGCCCTTGACCGTAACTCTCTCATCACAAGGGATACAAAACGGAGGATCCTCACCTTTCAACAGATACTTATGGGTATATCTTGTATGGCCAATACGACATCGTCACATGATTACCTCTTCAAATCTGGACTGACAACCCAAGTGGGTATAACCAATGTAGGGTTTTCTTTCATGTAGTTTATTGATATCTACTTGGGTGTCCCACTTCTTCTGCATCAGATCACGGATGTAAGTTCTAATGCTCGCTTTGTAATCAGAGTATGGAATAGGAAGTGGTGTCACAGATTTGTTGAGTGCTGCCTTGGCAGCAAAATCGGCAATTGCGTTACCGGAAATACCTACGTGGCTGGGTAACCAACAAAAGACGATGTCGTATCTGTCAGTGGCAAGATTATTATACAATTCAATAATTTCAATTAAAAGTGGATGTTTACAACAGATATTTTTAATAGCCTGAAGGCAAGAAAGAGAGTCGGAATAGATTATATATTGTTTACGTTTAGGGTGTCTTTGAATATATTTAAGAGCTGTTAGTATGGCGTTAGCTTCCGCTGGAAAAATGGAGCTGTTACCTGGAATTCTAGAAGATATTGTTCAGGATCCAATGGCCGTGGCAGAAGCCACTGCACCACCGTCCTTGGAACCATCTGTAAATAAGGGTTTGTAATTGTTATATTTACGTTTTAATTGATGATATTCTTGTTTATATTGTAATTCATTAGTTTCTGATTTTTTAAATGAAGTTAATGTTAGTTCAACTTGTGGCCTAACCAACTGTCACGGAGGAGAAGAAAGATGACGGAAGGGAGCTATGTTTTCCAGCTCAATGCCAGCCGAAGAAAGAAAGGGTTTAATTCTGTGCCCAAGAGGTGGAACAAGAGAAGACCTCTTGTCGTATAAATTTTCATAAAGTGGATTAAATACACAATTATATGCAGGATTAGATTCATTAGAATATAATTTAGTAACTTTATACGACGTTGAGTAAGAGATGGTACATCGGCCTCAACGTAGAGACTGTGAATAGGTGAAGTTCTGAACGACCCAAGACAAAGGCCTTGATGGTGGACAGAATCAAGAAGTTTAAGGTTGCTTTTGCAGGCTCCACCATACACGATGGAGCCATAATCGAGTTTCGAACGAACCAGTGATCGATATAAGTGCAAGAGGGTAGTTTGATCCCCTCCCCACTTTGAGTTGGAAACAACTTTCAACAAATCTATTGCCTTCAGGCATTTAGCATTAAAGGGATTTAATGTGCGGTAAGAAGGTTAAATGAGAATCGAAAATTAAACCCAAGAACTTGGCCTCCTTTACTACTTTGATGGGAGTGCCATTTAAAGATAGTTCAGGGTCTTTATGCGGTTTATATTTTCTACAAAAGTGTATACAATTAGTTTTGGGCTTAGAATATTTAAAGCCGTTTTCAAGACACCATTTATTTATTTTATTTAAACACAACTGTAATTGCCGTTCAATAGTATGCATATTTTTACCACGACAGGAAATATTAAAATCATCCACAAAAAGTGATCCATCAATTGAATCATTTAAAACCTTGGATAAACTGTTGATCTTAATACTAAATAAAGTGACGGACAAAATACTACCTTGAGGGACACCCTGATCCTGACTGTAATGATCAGACAGGGTTGAACCCACTCGGACTTGAAATTGCCTGTCTTTTAAAAAATGTTATATAAACTGAGGCAAACGACCTCTTAACCCAAAGTCATGTAAATCCTTTAAAATGCCATGCTTCCAGGTGGTATCGTAAGCTTTCTCAAGATATTTACTTACTTTATTTACTATAGCATTTTTAACAAACGATTCTAAACGTACCAAATGACCAATAGTACTACGGTTTTTCCTAAAACCACACTGTATATTTGTGATCAGGTTATTGGTTTCAAGATACCAAGTTAATCTGTTATTCACCATACGTTCCATGGTTTTAGAGACACAACTTGTTAAAGAGATTGGTCTGTAATTAGACGGATCGCTATGATCTCGGCCAGGTTTTGGAATGGGGACTACAATGGCATTTCGCCAGGAAGCTGGGAAATTTCCTGATGTCCATATTGTATCAAAAATATTAAGCAACGTTTCGAGACATGATTCGGGCAAATGCTTCAATAGCTGATAGTGGATATCATCAGCCGCTGTTGCTGTATCATGAGCTTGCTCAAGGGCGTACTGAAGCTCATACACTGAAAATAATTCATTGTAATCTTCACCGTTGTCTGAGTTAAAATTCAATCTTTTCTTCTCCTGCTGTTTCTGGGACATAACTGGATGAAGATGAATGTGTGGCTAGAGTTTCGCCAAATTTATTAGCAATGTCAGATTTATTAGTTAATAAATTATCACCATCCTTCAGATGGTGGACAGTAGATCTAGAACCCTTGCCCTTTATTCTTTGAATCGTATTCCACACCCTTGACATAGGCGTGCGTGAATTTATTTTAGAAACGTAATTTCGCCATGACTGGTGCTTATTTTGTTTGAAAGTACGTCTGGCTTTGGCATTTAAAATTTTTACTTTATCTAAATTATGTACAGTAGGATGTCTGCGAAAATACTTTTCCGCTTTCTTCCTACACTTTCTGGCCTGTTTACATTCATTGTTGAACCATGGCTTACGAATGTGTGGAACTGCAGATGACTTTGGTATAGTTTGGTCAGCAATGTTATTAAGTGTATCAGAAAACAACTGTATAGGATCTTCGCTATTCACGAAAACATCAGGTTTTAATTGTTCAGAACAAAGTGTGTTATATAATGACCAATCAGCCCTAGAGAAGTTTCGCCTGGATAAGGCTGGATCATCCCCTGGGATAAAGCCTTTAAGAATGGTGGGGAAATGATCACTACCGCATAGGTCACCATGGACCTCCCATTCAAATTCATTATATAAATTAGAATCAGCAGGAGATATATCCAGGGAAGAGTATGTTCCCGTAGCTGGATGTAAATAAGTGGCTGAATCATCATTAAAAATACATAAGTTATTATCGGATATGAATTCCTCGATGATTTTACCTTTAGTATTTGTGTTGACACTTCCCCAAAGTGGGTTGTGTCCGTTAAGATCACCCATGACGAGACATGGTTTCGGAAGTTGATCATATAGAATTTGAAGATCTGATTGTTGAGGGAGGTATATACAAGCTGCACAGTGTCAGGGCCATATGTAAAGTGAGACGAACAGCAACAGTTTGTAAATTTGTATTTAGAGTGACAGGGCTATGAATGACGCTCTCATGAACCAAAATAGAAGCGCCTCCAGTAGCTTTATCTCCCACAGGAGAAAAAGGTTGATAATCACTTTATTGTCTCAAATTAAAGTTATCTGTATTTTTTAGATATGTCTCTTGGAGACATAATGCTGACGGTTTAAGATCTTGTATGAGTAACTGTATTTCGTTTAAGTTACTCTTTAGTCCTCTGCAATTCCACTAAATCAAGGGCTGAGAACTTTTCATCTCTTAGGCGGACTAATTGGAGATCTCGCTCGCCCATTACGTTTAGGCGACAAACTTGTTGTTCTCTGAGGGATGCTCTCTGAAACATCCATCCCTTCAAAAGATCCAAATTTATTGTAAAGTTTGATGGGATCATCAGAACCTTTTGATGCTCTATTCGTTTCACTGTTTCGAGATGAGTCACTTTTATATCTGGATAAAGCATTTTTTCCTTTCTTGGAATGTGAAATTGGTGCTGAGTCATTCTGTACCCCTGTTTGTTGATTTGGGGTTACAGAAGCAGGAGACGATACAGGAATCTGTACAGTTGAAGAAGGCTCAGCAGTAGTTTGTGTGCATGAATCGGACATGCAGGAGGGTTCTGGGTTAATGGAATGTATCTGTTTGGCAGCCAATAGAATATGTTATCAATGCTGGTATTTTAGTTACGGAGGCATAGGAACCATTAGGATCACAGGAAGGTACAAGCTTTCTAGCCTCATTGTAGGTAATGTTCTGAACAGTTTTGATTTTATTAATCTGCATCTCTCTTTTCCATATGGGATACTCTTTTGACGAGGACGAATGCTCACCAGAACAGTTAACACATTTTTTTAGAGTTGCTATCGCAGTCCTCAGTGATTTCTCACCACAGTGGGCACAAGTAATAGTACTTTTGCATGAATGTACCCCATGACCAAACTTTTGGCACTTAAAACACCTCAGTGGGTTGGGTATATATTGTTCAACTGTAAGGCTGCAATAACCTGCTTTGATAGTTTTGGGTGGAGATGGAGAGACGAAAGAAAACAGGTATGTGTTTGTGTTAAGTACGTCTGAATTTTGGCGCCGAGGGAAACGTTTCACATTTGTCACACCTTGCGCTTTTAACTCACAAACTATGTCAAGCTCCGACATATCATCTAGGAGGTGATCACGGTCCTTTACAATGCCTTTGCTTGATTTAAGTGACCTGTGAGCAGACACAGAAACTGGGAGACCAGCTAAGGAATCAACAGACAGCAAGTTGGTAGCCTTTGTCTTTTGGCACATTCAATGAGAAGTGATCCAGACCTCATACGTTTGATAGTCCTAACATCTCCTGCTATACCATACACTCCTTTCGAAATCGCAAATGGATTCAGTTTGATAGGTTGCTTGTCCGGAGATTCTAGAACCAGAAATCTCGGCCAGTACTCAACTTGTGTAAGAGGTATGCAACCTTCATTCGCACCATGATCATTGTAAAGTTGACGCTTTTTTTTCAAGGGGGTTTCAAGAGCCATGTCGAAATATTAAAGATTCATCACCCCAGCTCCCCACCCACCACGGAGTATCATAAAGACAAAGCTATATACAAGTGGATCTCCAACTTGCAGCACCAAGGATACTGGGATGATATACTCCAGCAGAAGGATTAAATAGATAATCAGTCTACCAGATTGGCCCATGAGCCACCGCCTTCTGGGCATACGACTCTAGGCAAAAACAAACATAACATGATACATTTGAAATTATGGAATCCAAATAGTTTGGCCAAGCATAAAAATCAAATCAACAGTTTCATAAAGTTTTTGAGCATATCATAGTTTCAGCTCAGGGCTTGGCGTGACCAGCCGATTGATAGAACTGGGCCAGGTCTACCACCCGTCTAGGTGAAGTAAGGGCCGAAGTGGTGTGTTTAGCAAAAGGAGACAAATGGAACACAGTTAAAAGCCCAACTGCCCTCAACCACCAGACTACCGTCCTCCACCGACACGGGACGCAACCCACGGCAAACAGGTTGCCCAATTTGGTCGCCTCTTACGACCAGCAATGGGGTGCTGTGGACACATTCTGCCCCGGGTCCACACGGGAGAAGAGCACTTAGCGTTATCCAGCACCCACCACGGGGAGGTGGCTCTTCATGGGTGCCCCCTTGTGAGGAAAGAATCACAGTCAAGCATATCCTGCTTGACTGTGTAGAGTATTCCATCACAAGGGATCAGTATTTTAATTCACGAATTATGAACGATCTCTTTACTCATACCAGCTCTCATTTAATTATTGCATTTTTAAAAGAATTAGATTTGTTATCAGAATTGTAAATAGATAAATATTTTATTATTGGTAGTCTAGATTAATAACTGAGATTGTTAGTGGCTGTACCCTCGAGGGGGGTTGAAGTATTGTAAAATTATTGTCCTCCTGAGAGGGTACGTAAGTCCAAAACATTCTATGTAAATTTAGTACGACCAAACTTAATCGTAGTATATTTGTTGTTTTTAATAATGGCTAACTTTCAGTATAATCGCCAACGGCTGAGGGGATGGTGCAAATCCATCTGGGGTCCACGCAGGTAGCAAAGGTGCTATAAGTCACCATGGTCCCCAGTATGGTGATCTACCTTCAGTTGTTGGCGATCTACAGCCCGTAATTTATGTTGTATTGTCCGAATAGTGGTATTTGTTTTAACTCTCCACACTAGTTTTAATTGTAAATGTGATGCTCTAGTGGTTTTACTGTCCTTTGACGACAGGTTTTTATAATGTATACATATTTCATTTCAGTATCAAAATGTTTTCGTCACGATATGGCTGAAATATTGCCGATATAACGTTAAATATTAACTCACTCACTCACTCACTCACTCACTCACCCGGACGTGCTGATTGACGTTCACGTGTGTACAGACGTTGGAACGAACTTTAAGCTGTTAACTGTGGACAGTAGATCGAATTACATGGGCTCTTGTGCACGTGGCAGGTGCACGGAATGGAGTTCCCTACTTTGACGTGGTGCTGCAACGTGACGTCGGTCCTTATATCAACGTCAACGGTGGATCTTTTCACCATGATTTCACCTCACATGCAGGTGTTTGCCTGAACCATGGCAGCAAGAATATGAAAACATTTCTCAAGACAGCTTTCGGCGTCATCTTGCTTCTATGGGTTGTGGTGGTCACGCCAGATACTGACATTTTACTCTGACATTACTAACCCTCTGTGGATTTACCCAAAACTTTCTGGATAATAATGTTTTTTCTAAGTTGTTACGTGAGGATTTTACCGTAATTTAGTATTGATGTCATGCTTGAATCCGTAATATGCACTCAGGAAATAAACTCCATAACAGCATGTCAAGTTTCTGTTTTAGAAGAGGATATTTGGTGGTGATGATGGTGGTGTATAACATCGATAAAGTTATTGCAATGTGGAGAGATACACGAGCAATCGGAATCCGTAGGACTGCATTTTGAAATACAGCTTTGTGCAGCTAAACTAGACTTGACTTGACAAGAAACTTTGACAATGACAACACAAGTCCGTCTTCGGGTACATGAAGTTTATTTTGAGATCGTTATCCAAAGGCATCGAACTCTTCATTATAAGCCAAAATTCACAGTATATTCTTACATTGCTGACCTTATTCCCCGTATTAACTATTGGAACACGTCGTGCCTCATTTCCCGAACCTTGTTCAATGATTATCAGAATCATAGTATTTTTAACTACATATGAAAAGAAATCTACGTAACTTCTACGTGTATGTAAGATGCGTGAACGCCCACCACTCCACTAATATTCTAGGCAGACAGATGACTGTTATTTATGTGGACATTAATGAAGGATATAGACAGTGCTAAAAACAAATGGGTATCCAACGAAGAATACCAACTTGAGTAAATGAACGAGTAATTTAACACAAATAGTCACATCGACATTATGTCAGTCATATCACAGGGAAACAGTAATTATACACGCAATCCAATTAATACAACATACAGTTTGGCCAGAGATCGGCAGCAACTGAGGTAGATCACCATACTAAGGACGATGTGACCTTTCAGTGCTTTTGATACCTGGATGGACGCTAGCTGTATTTACACCATTCACTCAGATGTTAACGATTTTTGACGAATTTAGCCATTAATTACATAAGTACATTTTCTGAGTAAATAAAACATGGTAAACATTGTATTGTGAATGACGATGTCATGACGATATTCCCATGCAAAGAAACTTCAGTCAACATGTATGCCCCATCATTTGTATTTTATGACAAGGGTCTGTTGCTGAGAAGACTGGGGTGTAGATGTGAAAACAATCTAAGTATGTTGTTTTTCAAAAAGTAAGTGAAGATACAGGTGTGTGACTTTGAGCAAAAAGTCACGCACATACAGAATACACACCGTATAGCTAATAATATACACTGAGCTGATTGTGAACGTGACAAGTGAGTTAGTGAGAGTTATTTTACGGTACTTTTGCAATATTCCAAAAATATTACGGCGGGTGACAAAACACATGTCCTTCTACCACGTGGCTAGGCGAACGCGAGCATACGCGTTGATCAATATACAACCACACCGCCCACATGTGAATGTTCTAGCGATACATGAGTATAGAGAAACTACTTTCCACCTGTTTCCTGAGGATGGACGATACAAGTGTGTTAATTAAATTTTGAGTAACAGTGGCAGTATTTCAGACATATTTTGACGTAACTGTAATACGATCTCCTCAAATATACTTATCACTTAAGGACAGAATACCAACCCATACCGAATTGAAGCTTACGTGACATATTAAAGCTATATGGCTATTGTACAGAAGCCTTTAAATAAAAACACATAATTCATATTATTACATATGTTTAAGTGACGTAATTATCTCAAAGTTCCAAGTTAGTATTTTGAATTTCAACACTATCGCCTTGAAGTGAAGGGGTGAGTTTAGTTTTATGCCGCACTATTCCAGCTATATGCCGGCGGTCTGTATATAATCGAGTTTGGACCAGACAATCCAGTGATCAACAGCATGTGCATCAATATGCGGGAACCGATGACATGTGTTAACCAAGTCAGCGTGCCTGACGACCCTATCCCGTTAGTCGCCTCTTACGACAAGAATTGTCACCTTTTGAGGCAAGTATGGCTTGCTGAAGACCTATTCTACCAACGGTCCTTCACGGGTCCTATCTTATCCTAATGCTTAACCAATTTTAACAACATATTATTTTAAGATACTGTGTTGCAATTTAAAGTTATTAGCATGGAAAAGACATGGTCATTTTCTTGATATTTCATCGAATCAGGTACATTGATTGTCAATAAAGGCAAGAATACTGAGTTTCTTTACTTTTCGGCATCAATATGGTATAAATTGGTCCTTGGATCTCCAGCTACATCACAGTCGTCGCCGTGTGGATGAACATGGGGATATACGACAGAGGGTGAGTGAGTTAACTTTAACCTCACATCGGCAATATATATTTCAGCCATATTGTGACGAGAACATATTTGGTATTGCAATGGAATAAGTGTTTATTATGAAATACTGTCGTCAAAGGACAATAAAACTACTAGAATACCACAGGTACAATTAAAACTAGTGTGGAAACTAAAACTAATAGCACTATTTGGTCAAAACAATATAAAACAGTCACGGACTATGCATCAGCAACAACTGAGGGTAGATCACCATACTAGGGACCATGGGGTCATTAATTTTGTCCCCTAGCTGGATTTGCTCCTTCCTTTCACCCGCTGGCGATGGTAGGAAGATTAAGCCAGAATTTCAAATAACAAAACACTACGATTAAAGAATGGTTGAGCAAAACTTACCCTCTCCGGAGGACAATACTTTTATGCTACTTCAGCCCCCTTTGAGGGTGCAACAACCAGCAATCGCAGTTGCTCACTCATACTACTAAATATAAATTATGTATTCTGTAGCCCATTTCATGCTGTCTTGTCCGCATTTGAAATGAAATTTTAGATATACATGCTAGCTTTACCTCTGGAATAACTGTGATATTCTACTTAGTTTTACTGTCCATTGACAGGGGTTTTTTTTGGTTTTTTTCTTCTTTTTTATAGTTTACATCTATCAATGGTGAATTATTAACTTGTTTTTGTTACGATATGGCTGAGGTTTTGCCGATGTCACTTTCAATTCTAACACACTCACTCAATTATATTTTCTCTAAAAATTCAATTATTAAACGATGATTAACATACGATCCTTCAAACCGATCCTTCACAGTTCTCACATTGCAGTATTTGTCACAATTAGAGTCTGAGGACATTAAGGAAAGCTCTAGAAGTTCCCATTGAGTTATACACCAAAATGGATTGTTGGATGAGCACAGGTGCAAACCGCCCCTTCCACTGACGTTTTGCCTGAACAATAACCTGTTCCTTATCATTCAGTAAATATATGGTCGTAGCAGACATGGCGAAAGCAAATGTACCATCAGTATTCCATTTAATATCCGTAACCATTTTCAGCCCTTTTACCACAGAAACGTCCTGCGTTAACGCATATGTACCATTACGAACATGAATGTTGTACCTTTTGGTTGCAGAAATCTCACTTTGGGGAACATATAGGACCACTCCAACTTTCCCTCTGTACGAGAGAAAACCACCTTGTTTTAGTCTTGAATCATCAATTCTGCAAATACAAAATGTATTCCATTAAGTGGTCTTTAGGATATGGTATGTTGAGAAGGAACAGTTTTGATGGATAAAGATGTTTATTGCAATATGTAAGACGTTTCTAGTGTTGATCCTAAAATCGTCATCAAGCAAATGATACAAAACATTATGCACAAGGATGCATGGTCACAAATATGGTCGCAAGTTTCAGTATGTCGACATATTGTATATCATATTGCACAACATTTACACAGCGTTTTATGCACTCGTTTTTCTATTGTTTTAAAACGTCATTAGTCAACCTTTTCATTTTAAAGAGTGAGTGAGTGAATCATTGAGTTAATGCTTAACGGAGTCATATAGTGACGAGAACATTTAACACTGAAATGGAATATATGTATGTCATAACCTGTCGACGAAGGAAAGTAAAACAACTAGAATATCACTATTAGCATCAAAACTAGCGTGGAATGTTAATTAACTACTATCACTATTCGTCGTGTCACAGATTTGTTGAGTGGTGCCTTGGCAGCGAGATCGGCTACTGCGTTACCGGAAATGCTCATATGAGTTAGTGAGTTAATATTTAACGTCACATCGGCAATATTTCAGCCCATATCGTTAAGGGGACAAAACACTGAAGTGGAATCCATCTGTATTATAAAACCTGTCAACAAAGAACAGTAAAACAACTAGAATATCACAGAAAAGAATGTAAAACTAGTAACTATGCCTGAAAAAAATTATCTGTAGAGGACAATACAATATAAAAATGGGCTATGGATTGCTAACAACTGAAGGTAGATCACCATACTAGGGACCATGGGAACTTACAGTACTTTTGCTACCTGTATGGACTCTTGCTGGATTTACATCATCCCCTCAACCATCAGCAAGTTGTGAAATCTAGTCATACAGTGAAAAGACACTTATTCTACGATTAAAAACCAGGAAATTTAGAATTTACTTTGAATGTTTGTAGACGTACGTACCCTCTCAGGAGGACAATAGTTTTACAGTACTTCAACCCCTCTTGAGGATACAACCACTAACAAGCACAGTTATGAATTTAAACATCCAATAATAAAATATTTACCGATTTTTAATTCAGTTAATAAATCCAGTTCTTTTGAAAATGCTATGATTAAATGAGAACTTGTGTTATTAAAACATTCCTTCATACTTCGTGAATTAAAATACTGATCCCTTGTGATGGAATACTGAACACAGTCAAGCAGAATATGCTTGACTGTGACTCTCTCATCACAAGGGATACAAAACGGAGGATCCTCACCTTTCAATAGGTATGCATGAGTATATCGTGTATGGCCAGTACGACATGGTTTTAAAATAACCTCTTCATATCTGGACTGACAGCCCAAGTAGGTGTAACCAATATACGGTTTTATTTCATGTAATTTATTTAAACTCACTTGGGTGTCCCACTTCTTTTGTATAGGATCACGGATGTAAGTTCAAATGGTAGCTTCGCCATCAGTGTATAGAATAAGAAGTGGTGTCACAGATTTGTTGAGTGCCGCTTTAGCAGCAAGATCGGCCATTGTGTTACCAGAAATACCTACGTGGCTTCGTAACCAACAGAAGACGATGTCGTATTGGTCAGTAGCAAGATTATTATACAGTTCAATAATTTCAATTAAAAGTGGATCTTTACATGACGGAAAGGAGCTATATTGTCCAGCTCAATACCAGCAGCAGCAATAAACGGCTTAATTTTGA
This sequence comes from Haliotis asinina, assembly GCF_037392515.1. Taxonomy (NCBI): domain Eukaryota; kingdom Metazoa; phylum Mollusca; class Gastropoda; order Lepetellida; family Haliotidae; genus Haliotis; species Haliotis asinina. The sequence continues at coordinate 48,273,359 of NC_090280.1, read as the reverse complement.
GCCCAAGAGGTGGAACAAGAGAAGACGTTTTGCTATACAAATCCTCATAAAGATTGAAGACACAGTTATATGCAGGGTTAGATTCGTTAGACTATAGCTTTGTGATATGATGTAAAGATTATTTGATACGACGTTGTGCAAGAGATGATTCATCGGCTTCAACGTAAAGACTGTCAATAGGTGAAGTTCGGATAGACCCAAGGCAAAGTCTGAAACCTTGGTGGTTGACAGAATCAAGAAGTTTAAGGTTGCTTTTGCAGGCTCCACCATTTACGATGGAGAGATACAAACGATGTATGAAATCCCCTTGTGAACCAGCAAAACACCACAAAGACAAGTCATAAACGTTCAGATTCTGTTATTATGCAGTGAGAGCAAGGTATACAAAGTCACAAATCAATATAACAATGCTTATTACAAATACAATTCAAGAGAGACAAAGTCAGTGGGTCACAAAATAACATATAGCAAAGTCACCAAAGTCTTGGTGTGAGGACACCCGTGGCGAGCCACCTCCTCGTGGTGGGTGCTGGGTAACGCCAAGAGCTCGCCGACACCCCCATAGTGGACCCGGGGGGGGGGGGGATATTTGGTCCACCAACCCGTTTGCCGTGGGTTGCGTAACTTGTCAGCGGAGGACGGGATCCTGGTGGTTGAGGCCACTGGGGCTTTTAACTGCGTTCCATTGCCCAACACACCACTTTGGCCCTGACTTCACCTAGACGGGTGGTCGAATGGGCCCGCTTCGACCAATCGGCTGGTCATGCCAAGCCCTGTGCATGGAGTTTATATATCATTGAACAAATTTTATTTGGATTTTTACTTTCGGTCTTGGCCTATTTGTTCATTGAGCTTTTCGAATTTTTTAAATGCATTTTTGAAGTTCTGAACTTTTGCCTAGAGTCTTATTTCCCAGAAGGCGGTGGCTCATGGGCCAATCCGGTAGATTAATTATTTATAATTCTTCTGCTGGAGTATATCATCCGGGTATCCTTGGTGCTGTAAGCTGGAGGCCCGCTTGCTTTAGCATTGTCTTTGTGATACCCCGTGGTGGGTGGGGAGCTCGGATGATGAACCCTATTACACTAACCATGGCTTATGAAACTCCAACAAAAAAACCCAAAACGTCCACTTGATATTGACCCTGTTGATACTGACCATAGACCGTCTACATCGATTGAATATTGGCCACGTTTCATTGTGATTGAGACTCCTGATAAGACACCTTTGAAGTTGAACCCCTTTGCTGTATCCAAAGGTATTCAAGGTATTGCTGGGGATGTGAAGAACATACGATGCTTACGTTCGGGTGCCCTGCTAGTCGAGTGCGGGAAAAAGCAACAAGCAGCAAATCTGATGAATATTAAATCTTTCGAGGTCATTCCCGTCACGGTTTCTGCACACAAAACCTTGAATACAAGTAAAGGTATCGTGAGAGATAGAGATCGATTGTTTGATGACATGTCGGAACTTGATATAGGATCTGAAATGAAGGATCAAGGTGTACTATATGTCAAGCGCTTTTCAACTCGCAGAAACAACGAAACCGTCAAAACAAATACGTATCTGTTTACTTTCTCATGTCCAAATGCTCCAAAATCAGTGAAGGCAAGCTACTGCAACATACAAGTTGATACCTACATCCCCAACTCGCTCAGGTGTTTTAAATGCCAGAAATATGGACACGGTGTAAATACTTGCACATTGTCTGTTGTGTGTGCTCACTGTTGTGAGAAGACACACACAACAGAAGATTGTGACAGCGATTATGAAAAATGCACCAATTGCTCAGGCGACCATTCGTCCTTTTCTAAACAGTGTCCTATTAGGGAAGAGCAAATGGAGATCAATAAAATAGAATTCCCTCAAAATATCTCCTTTTCTGAGGCCAAAAAACTGGTAAAGAGATCTGATCTTACAGAAAGCTATGCAACAGTAGCAAAAACATCATCGGGTTCTAGCTCTAAAACAACATCAACCACAGGCTACCAAACTACCTTGACTTGGGTAAGTTGCGATTCTGCACAGCATTTGTACCCTGCTATATCATCACAGACTGAGGAATCACTTCCTAGTACCTCAAGGTCTTCTGATCACAAATCATCATCTCAGTCACACTCAAAGTCTCAATCGACATCTGATAGTCAACAAACGGTGAAAAGTAAACCGAAGCCAAAGCCTGATGCTTCAAAACAACAAAGTGGCAGAACTAAAGGGTCACAGAACAAAATTCAATTGTTCAATAAATACGGGTCTCCTGAAGACATGGACGTTTCTGAAAACGTCCATTCTAGGGCACATAGCTTGTCGCCCTCCAAAAGAGTGCGGGGTAGATCCCCAATAAATCCCCCCAAAAGATAGTTTATTCCAATATTATTGTACAGTGGAACTGCAGAGGATTGAGGACTAATTTACATGAATTACAGCTATTAGTTCAAGATTTTATACCTTCAGCGATATGTCTCCAAGAGACATATTTAAAGCAAACAGATATATTTGACCTTCGTCAATTTAATGCGTATCATTGTTTTTCACCTCCGGGTAACAGGGCCACTGGCGGATCATCCATTCTAGTCAGACAAAACGTTATTCAAAGCCCCGTTTCACTTAATACTATTATGCAGGCTGTTGCAGTGAGAATTTCTTTACATGTAGCGTTTACGCTGTGCTCCCTTTATATTTCGCCATCTTCGACGTTTGCCAAATTGATCTTCAAGCTCTATATGACCAACTCCCGAAGCCCTGTATTATAATGGGAGACTTAAATGGGCACAACCCACTCTGGGGTAGTGTAAATACAAACACTAAAGGGAAATTGTTGGAGGACTTTTGTTCTGACAATGATTTGTGTATTTATAATGATTGTTCCAGCACATATTTACATCCTGGTACAGGGACTTAAAAAATTATTCTGCTCTCGACTTGTCACTTACAAATTCAGAACTATTAAATGAATTCGAATGGTCAGTCCGCGATGACCTATGTGGAAGTGACCATTTCTTACTATATTAAAAGCTGTAACTCCATCTGATATTCCTCCATCATCAAGGCGGAAGTTTAAAAAGGCTACCTGGGCTTTATGTGAAGCACTGTGTGCTGAAAAACTTAAACCCGAGCGTTTTATTGACGTTCCTGATGCTATTACATGTTTTTCTGAGAAACTGAATTCCATAGCTGATGAGTGTATACCAAAGTCCTCTGCAGTTCCACATATTCGAAAACCATGGTTCAACGATAGGTGCAAACAAGCTAGGAAGGCAAGGAAAAAGCAGAACATTATTTCCTTCGCCATCCTATGGTACATAATTTAAATAAATTTTAAATTTTAAATGCTAAAGCGCGGCGTACTTTTAAATAGAATAGACGCCAATCTTGGCAAAATTATGTATCTAAAATAAATTCTCGGACACCCATGTCAAGGTATGGAACATGGTCCAGAAAATTAAAGTAAGGGTACTAAATCTGCTGTCCATCATCTTAAACATGGAGATCAGTTACTTACCGATAAATTAGCTATTGTGAATAAACTAGGTGAAACCCTCGCTAAACACTCTTCCTCTTCTAATTATGTACCTAAATTTCAGCAATATCAAAAACAACAAGAAAAGAAAACTATTAATTTCAATTCAGATAATGGGGAAGATTATAATGAAACATTTTCAATTTATGAACTCCATACTGCTCTTGATCAAGCTCATGACACTGCTACAGGAGCTGATAACATACATTATCAACTCCTGAAGCACTTACCAGAAGTCTGTTTAGAGACGCTCTTACGCATTTTTCATGATATTTGGACTTCAGGTAAATTTCCTTCTTCATGGCATGACGCTATAGACATCCTAATGTTCATAACTTCAACAACGTTAAAAGTACTAATGCTAAGGGACGACGTACGTATAAGCAAAACAAGCGCCAATCTCGGAGAAACTATGTTTCAAAAATTAATTCACGTACACCCATGTCTAAGGTGTGCAACATGGTTCAGCGAATAAAAGGCAAAGGTTCAAAATCTGCAGTTCATCATCTTAAAGATGGTGACAAATTTGTAACTAATAAAGGAGACATTGCTAATAAAATTGGCGAAACTCTTGCCAAAAATTCATCATCAGGAAATTATGTTCCTGAGTTTCAGAAGTATCAGAAACACCAGGAAAAGACAAAAGTTAATTTCGATTCCAATACTGGTGAAGACCATAATGAAGTATTTTCGTTACATGAGCTCCACACGGCTCTTGATCAAGCTCATGATACTGCAGCAGGTGATGACAATATTCATTACCAGCCATTGAAACACTAGCCTGAACCATGTCTGGTCACATTTTTGGATATATTTGACAAAATATGGACGTCTGGAATTTTTCCTCCTTAGTGGCGTAATGCTATTGTAGTGCCAATACCAAAACCTGGCCGGGATCACATGGATCCATCAAATTACAGACCGATATCTTTAACTAGCTGCGTCTGTAAAACCATGGAACGGATGGTAAATAACAGATTAATTTGACATTGAAAACTAATAACCACATTACAAATATTCAATGTGGTTTTCGGAAGAATCGAAGTACTATTGATCATTAAGTACGTTTAGAATCATTCGTCAAAAATGCTATCATCACCAAACAACATGCAGTATCTATATTTTTTTATCTTGAGAAAGCATACGATACTACGTGGAAGCATGGCATTTTAAAGGATTTACATGATTTTGGTTTGCGAGGTCGTTTGCCTCTCTTTTTAGCACAGTTTTTAGCCGACAGGCACTTCAAGTCTGAGTGGGTTCAACCCTGTCTCCTTATTATAATCAGGATCAGGGTGTCCCACAAGGCAGTATTTTGTCGGTCACGCTATTTAGTATTAAAATAAATAGTCTTTCAAAGGTTTTAAGTGATCCAATTGATGGATCATTATTTGTGGATGATTTTAATATTTCTTGCCTTGGTAAAAATATGCGAACTATTGAGAGACAGTTACAAATTTGTCTAAACAAAACTCATAAATGGTGTCTGGAAAACGGGTTTAAATTTTATAAAAATAAAACCAATTGTATACTTTTTTGTAGGAAATAGAAACCCCATAAAGACCCCGAAATATCATGAAATGGCAGACCCATCAAAGTTGTGAAGGAGGCTAAATTTCTTGGTCTCATCTTTGACTCGCATCTAACCATTCTGCCCCACATTACGTACCCCAATGCCAAATGTCTGAACGCGCTCGATTTGTTAAAAGTTGTTTCTAATTCAAAGTGGGGAGGGGACCAAACTCCCTTCCTTCACCTATATAGATCGCTGGTTCCATTGTGTATGGTGGAGCCTGCAAAAGCAACCTAAAGCTATTAGATTGTGTACATCACCAAGGTCTAAGGCTCTGTCTTGGATCTTTCAGAACATCTCCCATGGACAGTCTCTACGTTGAGGCCGATGAACCATCTTTAAAACTTCGCCGTATCAAACTGTCTTTACAATATATCACAAAGTTATATTCAATGAATCCAATCCTGCTCATAACTGCGTTTTTAATCCTCTGTATGAGGATTTGTATAATAACAAACCTTCACTTGTTCCGCCTCTTGGGGTAAGAATCCAGCAAGTCATTTCTGCTGCTGGCATTGCGCTGAATATTTCTCCTTCCCGGCTTTTTTCTTCTCCCCCTTGGTGAGGCCACAAGTTGACCTAACACTGACAGTGTTTAAAAAATCAGATACTAATGAACTACAATATAAACAAGAATTTTATTCAGTTAAAACATAAATATAATGCATACAAATCCTTATTTACAGATGGGTCCAAGGATGGTGGCGCAGTAGCTTGTGCCACTGTCATTGGATCCAGAAGAATCTCTTCTAGAATACTCAATGATAGCTCTATTTTTACAGCAGAAGCAAACGCAATACTAACAGTTCTTAAATATATTCAAAGACATCCTAAATATAAACAGTATATCATCTTTTCTGACTCTCTTTCTTGTCTTTCACTTTCAGGCAATTAAAAAGGTATCTTGTAAACATCCACTTTTATAGAAATTATGGAGTTATATAATGATCTTGCTACTGGCGAATACGACATCGTTTTTTGTTGGTTACCAAGCCACGTTGGCATTTCTGGCAACACAATGGCCGATCTTGCTGCTAGGGCGGCGCTCTACAAATCTGTGACATCACTTCTGATTCCATACTCAGACTATAAAGCTACAATTAGATCTTATATCCGTGATCTAATGCAGAAGAGGTGGGACACCCAAGTGGGTATTAATAAATTACATGAAATAAAACCGTATATTGGTTACACCCACTTGGGTTGTCAGTCCAGATTTGAGGAGGTTGTTATGCGACGATGTCGTATTGGCCATACTAGATACACTCACGAATATATACTTAAAGGTGAAGATCTTCCGTTTTGTATCCCTTGTGATGAAGGAATCACGGTCAAGCATGTCTTGCTTGTTTGTATTGATTTTGCCATCACAAGGGAGAAATATTTTAATGTCAAAACAATTAAGGATCTTTTTCATGTTAATTATCATTTAATCATTGAATTTGTAAAGGAAATATATTTATTACATAATGTTTAAATAATATCTTTTGTAAATAGAAAGTTTATATTTTAACCAAGGTGGTAAGAATTGTCAACTGCGATTGTTAATGGCTGTATCCTCAAAGGGGGTTAAAGTAGTGTAAAATTATTGTCCCCCTGAGACGACACGTAAGTCCCAACACTTTCAAAGTGAAATCTAAACTGACCAGCGTAGCAAATGCTGATATTTCCTTTGCACGGTCTGTAAGTGGAATCTGCCAGAAGCCCTTCAGTAAGTCAAATTCACTTATATATTTGGCTTGACCAATGCGATCAATTCAATCGTCCACTCTCGGAATAGGATACGAGTCAGTTCGCGAGAGTGCATTGACAGCTTTCATGTCAGCACAGCAGCGCCAACCACCTCCACTCTTCGGCACAAGAACACATGGTGAACTCCACGGACTGTCACTGGGTTCAATAATGTCATTGTCCAGCATGTATTTAACCTCCTTCCGTAGAAGTTCACGCTTCACTGGATTCATCCAATAAGGGTGTTGTTTTACAAGCACAGCATCACTACATCTATATCATGACTAACAACATCAGTTCGACCAGGCACATCAGGAAATAAGTGAGAGAACTCATAAATGAAATCTGACATTTAAACTTTCTGCTCAGGGGATAAATGTGACAGTTTCTCATCAAGGTGAGCTAACAAATCAGAATTTCTCAACTTTGGTGAAACATTATCGCTAAGATCATCAAATTTCACATTGCTAACACAATCATCAATGTTGACAACATTTTCACAATTGTCTTTAGTACAATAAGTACCTGGGGAGACATGTTTGGTTTTTAACCTGTCATGACCTTGATATCTTGCTCTCAGTGGCTGACCAGGAATGGGGAGCAAAACTAACACTTTCTCAATTTCTGTCTTTTGACATTTTGTCATAGGTTACCTTCATTTTATCTTGTGAAACTTTCAAGTTTCTTATAGCCAACTCACTTGCTTTTGATAGTCTGTCCCTAAATGTAGACACATAGTCTAAGAGATTGATGTCAGATCTGTCATTGAGCCATTGTCCCTTTAAGTGTTTTAGTGGCCCACGCACACTGTGACCAAATACAAGTTCAAAGGAGCTAAACCCTAAACTTTCCTGAACTGACTCTCTGACAGCGAAGAACAAATGAACACCCTCATCCCCATCGTTCTCTGTCTCAAAACAATAAGTCTCGATCAAGTTTGATGAAATCTCTACAAACACAGGGCGCAACAAACCTACGAAGCGGAATTGCTTCAGGAAATCTGGTAGAAGCACACACAATAGTGAGCAAATACTGATTACCAGTTTTAGTCTTAGGTAGTGGACCAACACAATCAACAATAACGCTACTGAAAAGTTCCTCAAAAGCCGGTATAGGTTATAGGTTTCAAGGGAACGGAAGGAATTTTCTGATTTGGTTTTTCAACAATTTGGCATGCATGATGGGTCTTACAAAATTCAACCACAACATGTCTCAGACTGGGCCAGAAGAAATGTGCCAAAGTTTTCTCACAAGTTTTGTTTACACCGAAATGACCTGGGAATGAAGATTTTTATGGATATCAACTTCTTTATGAGAGAACACAACGTTTCGGAGTTAATGCTTACTCCTTCATCAGGTATGAAGATTTTTATGGATATCAACTTCTTTATGAGAGAACACAACGTTTCGGAGTTAATGCTTACTCCTTCATCAGGTGATGAAGGAGTAAGCATTAACTCCGAAACGTTGTGTTCTCTCATAAAGAAGTTGATATCCATAAAAATCTTCATTCTTATGTATTTTCACTTCTAAATGACATTCAAAGACTCGAAATGACCTGCCATGGGACTTTCATGTGCCAATGAAAGTATATGTTTTTGAAATACTTTCGGTACCACAATTTGATGGTACAATTTCCATTCATTCTCCAGTAATAACAAACTGGAACCTTGCTTACCTCCTCAAAAGAAACAGCCTTACTAGCCAACTTCTGCACTACAACATCCTCACCCTGTGCACCAAAAAGCTGCTCTCTGGAAAGAACATGTTCACCACCTGACAAACTTTCTGACTTATCAAGAAGTCCTGAAGAGCTACTACTCTCTGAAGATATGTGGCACCCGTGAACGGCCACCTCCTCGTGGTGGGTGTTGGGTAATGCAAAGAGCCGTTCAAACCCCCGTGTGGACCCGGGTCAACTAGGTCCATAGCACCCCATTGCTGGTCGCAAGGAGCGACCAAATTGGGCAACCTGTTTGCCGTGGGTTGCGTCCCGTGTCGGTGGAGGACGGTAGTCTGGTGGTTGAGGGCGATAGGAGCCTGAACCGTGGTCCTGTTACCCAACACACCACTTCGGCCCTTACTTCACCTAGACGGGTGGTAGAATCGGCACGATTCTATCAATCGGCTGGTCACGCCGTGCCCTGTGCATGGATATTATTTAAGATAACTGGAAAAGAGTTTGAACAATTTTGACCATTTTGACTTTGTATGTTCTATCGTGTCATACAATTACATTGCCTAGAGTCCTATGCCAGAAGGCGGTGGCTCATGGGCCCATCTAGTAGGATGTGTCTTTTTTAGATATGTTTCTACTTGAGTATATCCACCTGGTATCCTTGGTGCCATCTGTTGGAGATCCACAGATGTGAGGCATCGTCCTTGTTGACACTCCGTGGTGGGTGGGGAGCCAGATGGATGAAACATAACTACTATAAACATGGCACCCCCTTACAAAAAACGTACTCATGAACCAGAAGATTCACTCTCTTCCAAAGATGAGGATCCTTCAACACACAAAATGAGTGAGTGAGTGAGTGAGTTAATACTTAACGTCACATAGCCAATATCTCAGCCATATCGTGACGAGAACATTCAACAATGAAAAAGAGCATATATAAATCATAAAAACCCGTCAACGAAGGACAGTAAAACAACTAGAATATCACAATTTTAATTAAAACTAGCATGGAAAGTTAAAACTAATAGAACTATTTAGACAATACAATATAAAAACAGACTATAGATCACCAACAACAGAAGGTAGTTCACCACACTAGGAACCATGGGGACTTACAGTACCTTTGCTACCTGCATGGTCCCTAGTTGGATTTACACCATCCCTTCAGCTGCTGGCGATTGTATGAAAAGTTAGCCGAAATTAAAATCACATGAATGCTACGATTAAAATCCTGGTAGACTTAAATTTACTGTGAATGTTTGTGGACTTACGTACCCTCTCAGGAGGACAATAATTTTACAATACTTCAACCCCCTTTGAGGGTACAGCCACCAACAATTCAAGTTACTAATTCAAACTACCAATCATTAAAATGCATCTATTTACACAACATAATGTTCAAAATTCCACCAAAAAATCAATTTCTTTTAAAAAACCAATGATTAAATGACAACTAACAGTGCTAAAAAGGTCCTTGATAGTTTTGACATTGAAAAATTTATCCCTTGTGATGGAGAATTCAACACAGTCAAGCAGAATATGCTTGACCTTGACTCTCTCATCACAAGGGATACAAAACGGAGGATCCTCACCTTTTAAAAGGTATGCATGAGTGTATCTTGTATGGCCAATACGACATCGTCGCAAAATGACTTCTTCAAATCTGGACTGACAACCCAAGTATGTATAACCAATGTAGGGTTTTATTTCATGTAGTTTATTTATACCTACTTGGGCGTCCCACTTCTTCTGCATCAGATCACGAGTGTAAGCTCTAATGCTAGCTTTGTAGTCAGAATAAGGAATACGAAGTGGTGTCACAGATTTGTTGAGTGCTGCCTTAGCAGCAAGATCGGCCATTGCGTTACCGGAAATGCCAACGTGGCTGGGTAACCAACAGAAGACGATGTCGTACTGGCCAGTAGCAAGATCATTATAGAATTCAATAATTTCAGTTAAAAGTGGATGTTTACAAGAAAGATTTTTAATCACCTGAAGGCAAGAAAGAGAGTCGGAATAGATTATATATTGTTTATGTTTACTGCGTCTTTGAATATATTTAAGAGCTGTTAATATGGCGTTAGCCTCAGCGGTAAAAATAGAACTGTTGTCTTGGAATCTAGAAGATATTGTTCTGGATCCAATGACAGTGACACAAGCTACTGCGCCACCGTCCTTCGACCCATCTGTAAATAAGGATTTATAACTGCTATATTTATGTTTCAATTCATTATATTCTTGTTTATACTGTAATTCATTAGTTTCTGATTTTTTAAATGTGGTCAGTGTTAGGTCCACTTGGGGCCTAACCAACTGCCAAGGAGGAGAAGAGCGAAGACGGGAAGGAGCTATATTTTCCAGCTCAATGCCGGCAGCAGCAAAAAATGGTTTAATTCTTAAACCAAGAGGCGGTACAAGCGAAGATTTCATATTGTATAAGTCCTCACACAGAAGACTGAAAACACAGTTATATGCAGGGTTTGACTCACTGGAATATAATTTTGTTACATACTGTAAAGCTAATTTGATACGTCGCTGCTCAAGAGATGGCTCATCGGCCTCAACGTACAGGCTGTCAACAGGTGAAGTTCGAAAGGAGCCAAGACAAAGTCTTAGACCTTGATGGTGAACAGAATCTAAAAGTTTCAGGTTGCTTTTACAGGCTCCACCATATACAATGGAGCCATAATCAAGTTTTGACCGGATCAGTGATCGATAAAGTTGCAGGAGGGTAGCTTGGTCCCCTCCCCATTTAGAATTTGAAACGATTTTCAACAAGTCAAGTGCCTTCAGGCATTTAGTTTTGAGGGATTTGATATGTGGTAGAAACGTTAAATGTGAGTCAAAAATTAATCCCAAAAACTTGGCCTCCTTTACACCTTTGATGAGAGTGCCATCTAGAGATAGTTCTGGGTCCTTATGTGGCTTATATGTTCTGCAAAAATGTATACAATTAGTTTTGGACTTCGAAAATTTGAAGCCGTTTTCAAGACACCATTTATTTATTTTGTTTAAACACAACTGCAGTTGCCGTTCAATAGTATGGATATTTTTACCTCGGCAAGAAATATTAAAATCATCCACGAAAAGCGATCCATCAATTGAATCGTTTAAAACTTTGGATAAACTGTTGATCTTGATGCTAAAAAGAGTGACAGAAAAAATACTGCCTTGTCGAACACCCTGATCCTGATTGTAATGATCAGACAGGGCAAAACCCACTCGGACCTGGAATTGTCTGTCATTTAAAAAGTTGGCAATAAATTGAGGCAAGCGACCTCGCAAACCGAAGTCATGTAAATCCCTCAAAATACCATGTTTCCAGGTTGTGTCATATGCTTTTTCAAGATCAAAGAAGATAGACACAGCATGTTGTTTATTAATAAGTGCGTTTTTCACAAATGATTCCAGTCGCACTAAGTAACTTCTTCAAATCTGGACTGACAACCCAAGTAAGTGTAACCAATATACGGTTTTATTTCATGTAGTTTATTTATACCTACTTGGGTGTCCCACTTCTTCTGCATCAGATCACGGATGTAAGTTCTAATGCTAGCTTTATAATCAGAGTATGGAATAAGAAGTGGTGTCACAGATTTGTTGAGTGCTGCCTTGGCAGCAAGATCGGCCATTGCGTTACCGGAAATACCTACGTGGCTGGGTAACCAACAAAAGACGATGTCGTATTGGCCAGTGGCACGATTATTATACAATTCTAAACGCACTAAGTGATCGACAGTACTTCTGTTTTTACGGAAACCACACTGTGTATCTGTGATAAGATTATTTGTTTCCAAGTACCAAACAAGTCGATTATTTATCATGCGTTCCATGGTCTTGCAAACACAGCTAGTTAGTGAAATAGGTCGATAATTGGACGGATCCGTATGATCACGTCCAGGTTTAGGTATTGGTACTACAATGGCGTCACGCCATGACGGAGGAAAGTTACCCGATGTCCAAATATCATCAAAAATATTGAGAAGAGTTTCTAGGCAGGATTCCGGTAAGTGCTTCAGGAGTTGATAATGTATGTTATCAGCTCCAGTAGCACAGTCATGAGCTTGATCAAGAGCAGTATGGAGTTCATGAATAGAAAACGTTTCATTATAATCTTCACCATTATCAGAATTGAAATTAATAGTTTTCTTTTCTTCTTGTTTTTGATATTGCTTGAATTTTGGTACATAATTTGAAGAGGAAGAGTGTTTAGCCAGGGTTTCACCTAGTTTATCAGCAATATCTGATTTATCAGTAAGCAATTGATCTCCATGTTTAAGATGATGGACACTAGATTTAGTACCTTTACCTTTGATTTTCTGGACCATGTTCCATACCTTGGACATAGGTGTCCGAGAATTTATTTTGGACACATAATTTTGCCAAGATTGGCGTTTGTTTTGTTTAAAAGTACGCCGTGCTTTAGCATTTAAAATTTTAAATTTATTTAAATTATGCACAATAGGATGGCGACGTAAATAATGTTCAGCTTTCTTTCTTGCCTTCCAAGCTTCTTTGCATCTATCGTTGAACCATGGTTTTCTTATGTGTGGAACTACAGAGGACTTTGGTTTACACTCATCAGCTATGGAATTCAATTCATCAGAAAAAGATTTAATAGCCTCGGGAACGTCAATAAAACGTTCAGGTTTAAGTTTTTCAGCCCACAGTTTCATATAAAGCCCAGTTAGCCTTTTTAAAATTTCGTGTTGATGATGGAGGAACATCGGATGGAGTTACAGCTTTTAACATAGCAGGAAAATGGTCACTTCCACAGAGGTCATCGTGGACTGACCATTCGAATTCATTAAGTAGTTCTGAATTTGTGAATGACAAGTCAAGAGCAGAATAGGTCCCTGTACCAGGGTGTAAATATGTGCTGGAACCATCATTATAAATACACAAATCATTGTCAGAACAAAAGTCCTCCAAAAATTTACCTTTAGTGTTTATATTTACACTACCCCAGAGTGGGTTGTGCCCATTTAAATCTCCCGTTATAATACAGGGCTTCGGGAGCTGATCATATAGAGCTTGAAGATCAGTTTTGGTAAACATCGAAGACGGAGAAATATAAAGAGAGCATAGTGTAAACGCTATATGTAGCGTAATTCTCACTGCAACAGCCTGCATGTTAGTATTAAGTGAAACAGGGCTTTGAATAACGTTTTGTCTGACTAGAATGGATGATCCGCCAGTGGCCCTATCACCCAGAGGTGAAAAACAATGATATGCATTAAAATGATGAAGGTCAAATGGATCTGTTTGTTTTAAATATGTCTCTTGGAGACATAACATAAATCATTGTCAGAACAAAAGTCCTCCAACAATTTCTCTTTAGTGTTTGTAGTTACACTACCCCAGAGTGGGTTGTGCCCATTTAAATCTCCCAGTATAATGAGTGAGTGAGTGAGTTAATATTTAACGTCACATCGGCAATATTTCAGCCATATCGTGACGAGAACGTTAAATACTGAAATGAAATATATGGATACTATAAAAACCTGTCAACGACGGACAGTAAAACAACTAGAATATCACAAATGGGATTAAAACTAGTGTGAAATGTTAAAACTAATATCACTATTCGGACAATACAACATAAAATCAGGCTATAGGTTGCCAACAACTGAAGGTAGATCACCATATTAGGGGCCATGGGGACTTACAGTACCTTTGCTACCTGCATGGACCCTAGTTGGATTTACATCATCCCCTCAGCTGTCAGCAATTTAGTCACATCTAGCCAAAAATTAAAAATACACATATACTACGATTAAGAACAGTGGAAAGTTTAAATTTACTGTGAATGCTTTTACTGTGAACCCTCTCAGGAGGACAATAATTTTACAATACTTAAACTCACTTCGAGGGTACAGCCACCAACAATTCAAGTTACTAATCCAAACTTCCAATGATTAAAATACATCTATTTACACAACATAACATTCAAAATTCAACCAAAAAATCAATCTCTTTTAAAAAACCAATAATTAAATATGAATTAACGCTAGTAAAAAGATCCTTCATTGTTTTAACTGTAAAATACTTATCCCTTGTGATGGAGAATTCAAGACAGTCAAGCAGGATATGCTTGACCGTGGTTCTCTCATCACAAGGGATACAAAACGGAGGATCCTCACCTTTCAAAAGGTGCACATGAGTATATCTAGTATGGCCAATAGACATCGTCTTAAAATAACTTCTTCAAATCTGGACTGACAACCCAAGTAAGTGTTACCAATATACGGTTTTATTTCATGTAGTTTATTTATACCTACTTGGGTGTCCCACTTCTTCTGCATCAGATCACGGATGTAAGTTCTAATGCTAGCTTTATAATCAGAGTATGGAATAAGAAGTGGTGTCACAGATTTGTTGAGTGCTGCCTTGGCAGCAAGATCGGCCATTGCGTTACCGGAAATACCTACGTGGCTGGGTAACCAACAAAAGACGATGTCGTATTGGCCAGTGGCAAGATTATTATACAATTCTAAACGCACTAAGTGATCGACAGTACTTCTGTTTTTACGGAAACCACATTGTATATCTGTGATAAGGTTTTTTGTTTCCAAGTACCAAACAAGTCGATTATTTATCATGCGTTCCATGGTCTTGCAAACACAGCTAGTTAATGAAATCGGACCATAACTGGATGGATCCGTATGATCACGTCCAGGTTTAGTTATTGGTACCACTATAGTATCAAGCCATGAAGAAGGAAATTTCCCGGATGTCCAAATATCATCAAATATTGATAAGAGCGTCTCTAAACAGGATTCTGGTAAATGCTTCAGGAGTTGATAATGTATGTTATCAGCACCTGTAGCAGTGTCATGAGTTTGATCAAGAGCAGTATGGAGTTCATGAATAGAAAATGTTTCATTATAATCTTCCCCATTATCAGAATTGAAATTAATAGTTTTCTTTTCTTGTTGTTTTTGATACTGCTGGAATTTAGGTACATAATTAGAAGAGGAAGAGTGTTTAGAGTGGGTTTCACCCAGTTTATTCGCAATATCTGATTTATCTGTAAGTAACTGATCTCCATGTTTAAGATGATGGACAGTAGATTTAGTACCTTTACCTTTGATTTTCTGGATCCTGTTCCATACCTTGGACATGGGTGTCCGAGAATTTATTTTAGATACATAATTTTGCCAAGATTGGCGTTTATTCTGTTTAAAAGTACGCCGTGCTTTAGCATTTAAAATTTAAACTTATTGAAATTATGTACCATAGGATGGCGACGGAAATAATGTTCTGCTTTTTTCTTTGCCTTCCTAGCTTGTTTGCATTCATCGCTGAACCATGGTTTTCGAATATGTGGAACTGCAGAGGACTTTGGTATACACTCATCAGCTATGGAATTCAGTTCATCAGAAAAACATTTGATAGCATCAGGAACGTCAATAAAACGTTCAGGTTTAAGTTTTTTCAGCACACAGTTTCATATAAAGCCCAGTTAGCCTTTTTAAAATCCCCTCTTGATGATGAAGGAACATCAGATGGAGTTACAGCTTTTAATATAGTAGGAAAATGGTCACTTCCACAGAGGTCATCGTGGACTGAACATTCAAATTCATTTAGTAGTTCTGAATTTGTAAGTGACAAGTCGAGCGCAGAATAAGTCCCTGTCCCAGGGTGTAAATATGTGCTGGAACCATCATTATAAATACACAAATCATTGTCAGAACAAAAGTCCTCCAAAAATTTACCTTTAGTGTTTATATTTACACTACCCCAGAGTGGGTTGTGCCCATTTAAATCTCCCGTTATAATACAGGGCTTCGGGAGCTGATCATATAGAGCTTGAAGATCAGTTTTGGTAAACATCGAAGACGGAGAAATATAAAGAGAGCATAGCGTAAACGCTACATGTAACGTAATTCTCACTGCAACAGCCTGCATGTTAGTATTAAGTGAAACAGGGCTTTGAATAACGTTTTGTCTGACTAGAATGGATGATCCGCCAGTGGCCCTATCACCCAGAGGTGAAAAACAATGATATGCATTAAAATGATGAAGGTCAAATGGATCTGTTTGTTTTAAATATGTCTCTTGGAGACATAACGCTGAAGGTGTAAAATCTTGGACTAATAGCTGTAATTCATGTAAATTAGTCCTCAGTCCTCTGCAATTCCACTGTACAATATTATTGTAATAAACTATCTTTTGGGGGGATTTATTGGGGATCTACCCCGCACTCTTTTGGAGGGCGACAAGCTATGTGCCCTAGAATGGACGTTTTCAGAAACGTCCATGTCTTCAAGAGACCCATATCTGTTGAACAATTGAATTCTATTTTGTGACCATTTAGGAGCTCTGCCACTTTGTTGTTTTGAAGCATCAGACTTTGGTTTAGATTTGCTTTTAACAGTTTGCTGACAATCAGCTGTCCATTTAGACTTAGAGAGTGACTGATATGATGATGGTTTGTGATCAGAAGACGACTGTGAGGTACTAGGAAGTGATTCCTCAGTCTGAGATGATATAGCAGGGTACAAAAGCTGTGGAGAATCGCAATTTACCCAGGTCAAGGTAGTTTGGCAGCCTGTGGATGATTGTGTTCTTTTTGAGCTTGACTCAGATGATGTTTTTGCTACTGTAGCATAACTCTCTGGAAGATCATATCTCTTTACCATTTTTTTTCGCCTGAGAAGAGGAGATATTTTGAGTAAACTTTATTCTGTTTATCTCCATTTGCTCTTTCCAAATTGGACACTGTTTAGAAAATGACGAATGATCGCCTGTGCAGTTGGTGCATTTTTTGAAATCACTGTCACAATCTTCTGTTGTGTGTGTTTTCTCACCACAGTGAGCACACACAACAGACAATGTGCAAGTATTTACACCGTGTCCATATTTCTGACACTTAAAACACCTAAGCGGGTTGGGGATGTAAGTGTCAACACTGATATTACAATATCCTGCTCTTACTGATTTTGGAATACTTGGAGAAGAGAAGTGGGTGAGATATGTGTTAGTAGGTTTTGTTTCTGAGTTTATCCGAGTTGTAAATCTTTTAACAAAAGTTACCCCTTGATCTTTCATTTCTGATACGATGTCAAACTCAGTCATATCTGCAAACAATTGATCTCGGTCTCTAACAATGCCTTTGCTTGTGTTCAGAGTCTTGTGTGGAGTAACTGAAACCTGGACTCCAACAAAGAGCTCAGTTGACAACAGGTTGGTTGATTGCTGTTTCCTGCTACATTCTACAAGTAGGGAACCTGAACGCAGTCGTCTGACATTTCGTACCTCACCTGCGATGCCATGTATACCTTTAGATACCGCAAATGGATTTAATTTGAAAGGTGATTTGTCAAGAGTCTCGATCACTAGAAATCGTGGCCAGTATTCAAAGGACGGAATAGACGGTCGCAGTTCATCATCATCATTGTCAAGTTGACGCTTGTTTCTTTTAATGGGGGTTGTGTAAGGCATAGTTACTTTAATATGGTTCATCATCTGAGCTCCCCACCCACCACGGAGTAGCACAAGGACAATGCTAAAAACAAGTGGGCCTCCGACTTGCAGCACCAAGGATACTCAGGTGATATACTCCAGCAGAAGAATTATAAATAATTGATCTACCAGATTGGCCCATGAGCCACCGCCTTCGGGCATAAGACTCTACGCAAAATTTATATTATCATATTTCACAATCCAAAAAGTTAGAGATCAATAGTAGTGCCAAGAAAATTCGAACAATTCAAAATAATATTTGTGCAATGACACATACATAGTCCATGCACAGGGCTTGGCGTGACCAGCCGATTGGTCGAACCGGGCCCATTCGACCACCCGTCTAGGCGAAGTCAGGGCCAAAGTGGTGTATTGAGCAACAGGAACACGGTTACAGGTCCCTATTGCCCTCAACCACCAGGATCCCCTCCTCCGCCGACACAGGGCCGCAACCCACGGCAAACGGGTTGGTGGACCAAATATTCCCCCGGGTCCACAACGGGGGTGTCGGCGAGCTCTTGGCGTTACCCAGCACCCACCACGAGGAGGTGGCTCGCCACGGGTGCCCCCAGTATAATACAGGGCTTCGGGAGCTGATCATATAGAGCTTGAAGATCAGTTCTGGCAAACGTCGAAGACGGAGAAATATAAAGAGAGCATAGGGTAAACGCTACATGTAAAGAAATTCTCACTGCAACAGCCTGCATATTAGTATTAAGTGAAACAGGGCTTTGAATAACGTTTCGTTTGACTAGAATGGATGATCCGCCAGTGGCCCGATCACCCGGAGGTGCAAAAGAATGATATGCATTAAACTGACGAAAATTAAATATATCTGTTTGTTTTAAATGTCTCTTGGAGACATATCGCTGAAGGTATAAAATCTTGAACTAATAGCTGTAATTCATGTAAATTAGTCCTCAATCCTCTGCAGTTCCACTGTACAATATTATTGGAATAAACTATCTTTTGGGGGGATTTATTGGGGATCTACCCCGCACTCTTTTGGAGGGCGACAAGCTATGTGCCCTAGAATGGACGTTTTCAGAAACGATTGAGACTTTGAATGTGACTGAGATGATGATGATTTGTGATCAAAAGACGACTTTGAGGTACTAGGAACTGATTCCTCAGTCTGTGATGATATCACAGGGTACAAAGGCTGTGGAGAATCACAATTTACCCAAGTCAAGGTAGTTTGGCAGCCTGTGGTTGATGTTGTTTTAGAGCTAGAACCCGATGATGTTTTTGCTATTGTAGCATAACTTTCTGGAAGATCAGATCTCTTTACCAGTTTTTTTGGCCTCCGAAAAAGAGATATTGTGTGTGAATTTTATTTTATTGATCTCCATTTGTTCTTTCCAAATTGGACACTGTTTAGAAAATGAAGAATGATCGCCTGAACAATTGGTGCATTTTTTATAACTGTCACTGTCACAATCTTCTGTTGTGTGTGTCTTCTCACCACAGTGAGCACACACAACAGACAATGTGCAAGTATTCACACCGTGTCCATATTTCTGACATGTAAAACATCTTAGCGGGTTGGGGATGTAGGTATCAACTGGAATATTACAATAGCCTGCCGTCACTGATTTGGGAGCATTAGGAAATGAAAAAGTAAACAGATACGTGTTCGTTTTGATGGTTTCATTGTTTCTGCGAGTTGAAAAGCGCTTGACGTAGAGTACACCTTGATCCTTCATTTCAGAACCTATACCAAGTTCCGACATATCGTCAAACAATCGGTCGCGATCTCTAACGATACCTTTGCTGGAGTTCAAGGTTTTGTGTGCAGAGACCGTGGCTTGAATGCCCACGAAAGATTTGATGTTCAGCAAATTAATTGATTGTTGTTTTTTCCCGCACTCTACTAGTAGGCCACCTGAACGTAAGCGCATTACCCAGCACCCACCACGAGGAGGTGGCTCGCCACGGGTGCCACACACAAAATGAACTCTGATCACTGGTCTAGATTTCTAGTCATGTCTTCCACTGATGGCAGTCCTTTAAAGCTGAATCCATTTGCCATTGCAAAGGGTATCGAAGGTTTAGCTGGGGAAGTTAAAGAAGTTAAAATGTTACGTTCTGGCTGTCTTTTGATTGAGTGCAGGAAACACATTCAGTCACAGATTTTCCTTTCCACCAAATCTTTAGCGAATGTTCCTGTGCAAGTTTCTCCTCACAGGACTTTGAACAGCAGCAAGGGGATTGTTCGGGATGCAATACGGTGTCTCTCGGACATGACCGAAGCTGAAATTGTCTCAAATTTCAAAATCACAAAATGTTATTGACGTAAAACGTTTTACAATGAAGAAAGAAAATGAAACGGTCAAGACAAACACATACTTGTTTACATTTGGTCTTCCGGCTCAGCCTGAATCACTTAACTCATTAAGGCCGAGAGCTGCGTATATGCGGCAAATTATGCGAGAGCCGCGTATTGGGGGTAATAAAAAGCACCTCTCATTCAGCGAGAGCCGCAAATTGGGGGTTATGAAAAGCACCTCTCATTCAGCGAGAGCCGCGTATTGGGGGTTTTACATTTTAAATTCGTACTGTACCCATAATTTCAATCAATTTAGCAGTAATAATGAAAGATTAGCCTTTCTTATGAGAGAGGTTACTTTCTGTGTTAATCAGAAGAACTATTAATGTGTTTTGATAACAATTGCTTGCAATGTCGGGGGCTTATACAGGCAAATGAACACATGTCTGCGAGAAAGGCGATTATGAGATGTTGTTGCAGGAGGTAAGTGTTTGTTACTCGTCATTGGCAGTGAATACTAAGATACTTTGTTTGCACATTGATTGAATTAACAGTGACAAGGTTGCAAAACCTTCTTCTAAATTAAATCATTCATTCATTGGTTGTGATAGTTCATATAATGAATCGTAGACATAAATAGCAATACTGTATTACACTCATGTTCGTGTAGATTTGAAATAAACTAAGTTACTAATTTAGACCTAATTCATTTGCGACTATTGATTTTTAAAGTTGACAATAGTACATAATTGAACATGAAGTGATAACTCTTACATCTACTCATAATATACATATATAGTACACATAAATCATAAAAGGGTAACTGGGGTATTTTGTTCAAGCTGTTTCATGCTTATATGAAATGTGATTTTTCAATGCAATTTACATAAGCATTGTGTAAGAAACGTTTGTATTTGATCCCTGTAATTATCTTATCCTGTGTAATGATCACGTGTATCAGATCCATCGTCAATAAAAGGACGATAATATATCAGTTACGGAATTGATGCGTGTAATCATTCAATCAGACAACACTAAATATATGAACACCTCTTTCAACCTCAAAATGACAGCCTCTGGTCGAATGCATGTCCAGGTAAACTTTTGTCCAGTGACAAGTGTAAAACAAACTTATGCGCTGTAACGTCATTGGACAACTTGTTTTGTGGAGTCACGCCCATTGCCAATCTTCTGAACCTCGTTTACTTTCCAAACAAATATAAGTATGCCCATCTTCATAAATATTTGGGGAGATTCAACTACAAGTGTATACATCACAATAAATCAGTATCGTGTTACTTTTTTTAATTCTATAATACATGTACTTGAATTATGATATTTATTCGTACCAATGTACAGATTATATTGAAATGTTCAGCAAGCCATTATCTTTGATGTACAAGTAGTGTGCGCAAAAAGTATATGCAAATAAATACTATCTCTACTCAATGATTGGATTGGGTTATCCGGGGTAAAAATAATCAGATTCTAGCGCTTTGAGCGCTTCAAAAAACCAATAAACTCGTCAGAGTGCTTGTTAGTTCTACGTGTACATTTCAGTCATCCTTACGATTATGTATGTTCACGATACACAGAGTTTTTCATGATAGCTTGAGTTGATAAAGCCGAAATCTAGCATATCGATTGGTCTACGATCTAACCAATAGTCAATCTGTATCCAAGCTGTCTAGTGACTGAACATACTCTTCAGAAATTTAGCCCACGCCCCATCATCTGCCATTTCCAGTGTGACAGGTATCTCATGATACGATTGGTCATAGATAACAAATCAGGGACTATATTCAACAGTTAAGATACAAAACGTCCTATTCGGGAACTTTGATGACGCCCATCCCATGACCCTTTGTCTTATGTATGTGCAAGGAATAGCATTATACAATATGTATGCATGTATGTTCGTGCGATTATTTTCTGTCTTAAATCTAGATGAACCAAAGCGACAAACTGAATCTGTTATATGTAAGTCACAGACTAGCTTATTAGTACTTTCCTTAAAATATTCAGTATACACAAGCAATGTATCAGCGAAAACGCTTCTTTCATAGATTATTATGCATGAGCGTAAATTCGTCTTTACTGCCATTGACATAGATGTTTTGAACAATTTAATCTCTCACAATGATATGAGAGGGACATCATTTGGTTTAAGTATGTCTTACATACAATGAAGCGGACTGGCAAACGTCGAGACATCAAATGCAGATGTTCAAGCTGTGATGTGTTTTTGTGCGTTGACTGTTTTGAGGCCTACCATAAGACAAACCATGCATCTCTTCAAACAATTGCTTGCCAGACTGATTACACATGGACAAAGACGTCTGCACCTACTTTGATATCTACAGCAGTTCAAGCGAGGCCTTCTCAACAAAGCTCTTGTTCACAAACCATTCATTCAAGTCAAACAATCATTCAGTCTCAGGTGTCTTGTGATGAGGATTCATCTTTACCTCAGGTACTGTCATTATCACACTCAACTCAATTTTCCAAATCTGCCACAAATGTGAAACAAATTACAAAAACTAAATCGAAATCTAAAGCTGAATTTGCAAAACAGAACCCTAGTGGAAGAGCCCCAAAAGGGTCAGATAATTAGGTCCAACTGTTCAATAAGTTTGGATCACTCGAGGACATGGATGTGTCTGAAAGCAGCCATTTTCGGACACATGCTTGTCACCCTCGAGAAGAGCGAGGGGTCGTTCACTTGTTAATCGCCCGAAGAGATACCTTCGTCACCCGTAGTACAGTGGAACTGCAGAGGACTCAGGACAAATTTGAATGATTTACATCTTTTAGTTCAAGATTTTACACCATCAGCATTCTGCTTACAAGAGACATATCTCAAGCAGACAGATCACTTTGAAGTACGTCAATATAGTGCATATCATTGTTTTTCTCCTCCGGGTGATAAAGCCATTGGAGGATCTTCAATCCTCGTTCGGAATGATGTAATTCACAGCCCTGTTCTACTTAAAACAAATCTCCAGGCTGTTGCAGTAAGGCTTACTTTGCATGTTGCAGTCACCCTTTGCTCTTTGTACATTTCCCCTTTATCATTGTTCAGCAAGCTGATCTTCAGGCTCTGTATGATGAACTCCCTAAACCCTATATAATCATGGGTAATTTAAATGGGCACAATCCTCTCTGGGGCAATAGTAATACCAACACGAAAGGTAAATTACTGGAGGATTTCATTTCAAATAATGATCTATGCATTTATAATGATGGTTCAAATACGTATGTACACCCTGGTACAGGAACATATTCATCTCTTGATTTATCTATTACTGATTCTAACCTATTGAGAGAATTTGAATGGTCATCCATGATGACCTCTGTGGAAGTGACCATTTCCTGACAATACTAAAGCCTGTGACGCCACCCGATGTTCCTCCATCATCAAGATGGAATTTTAAAAAGGCCAACTGGCCATTATATGAAGTTCTCTGCACTGGCAAACTCAAACCTGAACTTTTTAATGATATTCCTGATGCCATAAAATGCTTTTCAGATAAATTAAATAAAATTGCTGATGAATGTATCCCAAAGTCCTCTCCAGTTCCTCATGTCCGAAAACCATGGTTTACAGATGATTGCAAACAGGCTAGGAAGGCTCGGAAGAAAGCTGAACATTATTTCCGTCGTCATCCTATGGTCCACAACTTAGATAAATTTAAAATTATCAATGCTAAAGCACGGCGTACTTTCCAGCAAAGTAAACGACAATCTTGGTAAAAATATGTATCAAAAATCAATGCGCGTACACCGATATCAAAGGTGTGGAACATGATCCAGAAAATCAAAGGTAAGGGCTCTAAATCTAGCATTCACCATCTAAAAGATGGGAAACAGTTATTAACCACTAACTCAGATATTGCAAATAAGCCTGGAGAGACGTTAGCCAAACATTCTTCCTCATCTTATTATCTAACTGAATTCGAAAAATATCAAACACAGCAAGAAAAGAAAGCTATTAATTTCAATTCAGATAATGGGGAAGACTACAATGAAACGTTTTCGATACATGACCTTCATACTGCTCTTGATCAGGCCCACGACTCTGCTTCTGGAGCTGATAACATCCATTATCAACTCCTGAAACACTTACCTGAATCATGTTTGGAGACACTCTTACATATGTTTCATGACATTTGGACAACTGGAACTAACCCTTCGTCATGGCGCGATGCTATAGTTGTTCCGATCCCCAAGCCTGGACGTGATCATTCTGATCCTTTGAATTATAGGCCCAATTCGCTAACTAGCTGCGTTTGCAAGACCATGGAACGCATGATAAATAATCGACTTGTTTGGTATTTGGAAACCAATAACCTCATAACAGATATACAATGTGGTTTCTGTTTTTGTGGTTTCCGTAAAAACAGAAGTACTATCGATCATCTAGTGCGTTTGGAATCTTTTGTTACGAATGCCATAATTAATAAGTAACATGCAGTGTCGATCTTTTTTGATTTAGAAAAAGCATATGACACGACATGGAAACATGGGATTTTTAAAGATTTACATAACTTTGGATTACGAGGCCGTTTGCCTCAATTTATATCCAACTTTTTAAATGACAGGCAAGTTAGAGTGGGTTCAACCCTCTCTGATCATTACAATCAGGATCAGGGTGTCCCACAAGGTAGTATTTTGTCTGTCACGTTATTTAGTATTACAACAAACAGTGTATCCAAGGTTTTAAATGATTCTATTGATGGATCACTTTTTGTGGATGATTTTAATATTTCTTGTAGTGGGAAAAATATGCATACCATTGAACGCCAACTGTAGTTACGTTCGAACAAAATAGATAAATGGTGTCTTGAAAACGGCTTCAAATTTTCAAAATCCAAAACTAGTTGCATACATTTATCTCGTACATACAAACCACAAAACGACCCAGAACTGTTCTTAAATGGCACTCCCATCAAAGTAGTCAAGGAGGCCAGGTTCTTAGGTCTGATTTTCGACTCACATTTAACTTTTCTTCCGCATATCAAATCCCTAAAAACTAAATGCCTGAAGGCACTTGATTTATTGAAAGTTGTGTCTAATTCAAAGTGGGGAGGTGATCAGACTACACTCCTACACCTATACACCGAGGCTGATGAGCCATCTCTTGAACAACGCCGTATAAAATTATCTTTACAGTATATAACAAAATTATATTCCAACGAGTCAAACCCTGCATTTAACTGTGTCTTTAAACCTCTGTATGAGGATTTGTATAACATGAAGTGTTCCCTTGTTCCGCCTCTTGGACTACGAGTGAAACCTTTCCTTTCTGCTGCTGGCATAGTGCTAGACAACATAGCTCCCTCCCGTTTGATTTCCTCTCCTCCTTGGCAGTTGGTGAGGCCAAAAGTGGACCTTGCACTGACTAAATTTAAAAAATCAGAAACTAATGAATTACAATGTAAACAAGAATATAATCAACTCAAAAATAGATATTGCAATTACAAATCCTTATTTACAGATGGGTCCAAGGATGGTGGCGCAGTAGCTTGTGCCACTGTCATTGGATCCAAAACAATATCTTCTAGATTACCCGATAGCAGTTCAATTTTCACGGCTGAAGCTAACGACATATGAACGGCTCTTAAATATATTCAGAGACACTCTAACCATCAACAATATATAATCTATTCAGACTCTCTTTCATGCCTTCAGGCTATTAAAAACGTATCATGTAAACATCCACTTTTAATAGCAATTATTGAACAATATAATGATCTTGCTAATGGCCAGTACGACATCGTCTATTGTTGGTTACCCAGCCATGTTGGTATTAGTGGGAACACAATGGCCGATCTTGCTGCGAAGGAAGCACTCAACAAATCTGTGACACCACTTCTTATTCCCTACTCTGATTACAAAGCTGTTATCAGATCATATATTCGTGATATAATGCAGAAGAAGTGGGACACTCAAGTAGGTATCAATAAATTACATGAAATAAAACCCTATATTGGTTACACCTACTTGGGTTGTCAGTCCAGATTTGAGGTCATCATGCGACGATGCCGTATTGGCCACACCAGGTATACACATCAGCATCTATTGAAAGGTGAAGATCCTCCATTTTGTATCCCTTGTGATGAACGAATCACGGTCAAACATGTCTTGCTTGATTGTGTAGAATATTCCATCACAAGGGATAAATATTTTTCATCAGGAACTTTGAAGGATCTTTTAATTGATAATAGTTCTCATTTAATTATTGCTTTTTTAAAAGGGTTAGATTGGTTATCTGAGCTGCAAATAGATAAATATTTTACGAATGGAAGTTTCAGTTAGTAACTGAGATCGTTGGTGGCAGCATCCTCAAGGGGGGTTAAAGTACTGTAAAATTATTGTCCTCCTGAGAGGGAACGTAAGTCCCATAACATTTGAAGTAAATTAAACCTTTCCACTGTTTTACTTGTAGCATACGTGTAATTTTAATGTATGGATAGATATGACGAAATTGCTGACGGCTGAAGGGACGGTGTAAATCCAGCTAGGGACCATGCAGGAAGCAAATGTACTGTAAGTCCCCATGGTTCCCAGTATGGTGATCTACCTTCAGTTGTTGGCAATCTATAGCCCATTTTTATTTTGTATTGTGCTCAGTAATTAAACTGTTTTAGATATCATTACTAGTTTTTAAATGAATGTCTGTGATATACTAGTGGTTTTGCTGTTCTTCGTTAACAGTTTTTAGATTGTTTCAAACATTCTTCATATATATCATGTATTTTTCATTGTTCTCGTCACGGTATGGCTGCGATATTGCCGATGTGACGATAACTATTAACTCACTCACTCATAAGTCCTCTGTCTCCATCTCACACAAGGAATGATCCATAAAACTACCTAACAAATCATAAATGGTATCTGCATAAGAGGGAAAAATACCTGGAAATTCATCCTCCAACTGTACAGTACCAACTGAACTCTCCGGCAAAACAGTGACAATAGGATCAGCGCCAACTTTAGCCCCCATAAGATCACTACCGATTAACAAATCGACACCCGGAACTGGGAGAGAGTCAAGAACACCAACTTTCACCTCACCTGAAATCAGATCTAAGGTCAAATTCACAAAATGGAGAGGAGCAGAAGAATTGCCACCTATACCCTGAAGCAAAACATCTGAGTTAGCTGAAGACTCATCAGAAAAAGGCAGAATACCCTTCAAAATCAGAGATTGAAGAGCTCCCGTATCCCTCAAGATAATAACGGGCCGTGGGGTAGAATTATCTCCCATAAGTGACACAGAACCCACATACCTAAAGGGCTAAAACTCCTTCCGAACTACAGAATCTGGAGACTTACTCTCACAGACAATACTCTCCTCAGAACCACCTGGATAGAAAGAGGTGCGATGGACACAAAGGCATTTGGGGAACCTGTAGCCTGATTTTTAAACTGGAGTTTGTAACATACAGACACCAAATGACCTGGCTTCTTATAATACGCACAAACAGGATCAGAACCACTGGTAGTCTTAGGCTTAGACTGAAGAGTATGTGACTGCTTGCCACTAGAATTTGAACCTGTTCTAACACCACTGTAACCTGCGTGTCCTGAAGTCTTAACCGGGGGAAAGCCCTTTTGGTCAGAAAACTTTGTATTACCCTGAGACTTAAAAGAACTCTTGTGTGTCAAACAATAATCATCTGCCAATATTGCTGCCTTATGTAAGTCATCAACCTTTCGTTCATCCAAAGAAGTCTTAAGGTCAGAATGAGTACTCTGCTTGAAATCTTCCATCAACACTAACTGTCTCCAACCATCAAAATCTGTGACCTCCTTAGACCCACATCACCTGTCAAACAATGTTTCCTTTTCTCTAGCAAACTCTACAAAAGTCTCATTGTCCCTTTCGTGAGCATTTCTGAACTTCTGACGATAAGCCTCAGGTAGTGGACCCATAAGTTTTCAAAAGTGTACTCTTCACAAGATCATAATCAGAGCTTTGCTGTACTGACAAACCTGAATAAGCATCCTGAGCTTTACCCTTCAGAACAGTTTGCAACAGCATAGTCCATGACTCCCTAGGCCACTTGAGATTTTCAGCAACTTTCTCAAAATGTATAAAATATTTGTCTACTTCCTTCTCACTAAAAGGGAGTACAAGCCTAGCATGCCTTACAATGTCAAATGAGGAAGAATCTGAGGGCTGGTTTTCCAGCTTTTTCAGAGCAATTTCTCTGTCAATTTGCAATTTCTTCAATTCTAATTCCTTCCTATCTCTTTCCCTTTCTTTTTCTATTTCCTTCTCCATCTCTAACTCTTTTTCTTTTTCTATTTCCAACCTTTTCAATTCTATTTTTTTCACTTCAAACAGGTCTGAACATTCGCCTGGTACCATTTCCAAAACACCATCTTCAAAAATTCCTTCATCAATATAGTGGTTCAAAACAATTTTCAAAATCTGAAATTTCCTCATTGCAGGTTTGGCATCAAGTTTGAGATGAGAAGAAATTTGCAATAAATCTGATTTCCTCAACTGACTAATTGTTCAGAGTCAGGGGACAATACAAACTTCTCAAATTCAAACACCATTTTGCTGGTTCAACAATTAACTTGTTGAAAAAATTGCCGTGACAAACGATGTATGAAATCCCCTTGTGAACCAGCAAAGCAGAACAAAGGCAAGTCATAAACGTTCAAATTCTGTTATTATGCGATGAGAGCAAGGTATACAAAGTCACAAGTCAATATAACAATGCTGATTACAAATACAATTCAAGAGAGACAATGTCTAAGTCAGTGGGTCACAAAATACAAAATAGCAAACCCACCAAAGTCTTGGTGTGAGAGAGAATCAACTGTGAGTGTGAGTGTCGCCCTCAACACGGCAACCGGCCTTTATATAGATATTTAGGCATTTCCCGAAAGTTCGGACACAAACGAACATCGTCAACACTGTAGAATGCCCTAGAATAAGTCTCCCGGAAGTAAACATTGAAAACTAGGAGCAGATAAATTCCGGAAAACCAGAATGCTAAAAGTGTTGACCAGCTATTAAAACGAAATGTGACCCATCATATGAAATATTCAAAACACTAAATGCTGTGACCCAATTGATAATTATTACTTAATTAATAACAAACATATACAGAAAATACATACTCGTAACACCACTGATCGATATAGGTGTAAGAGGGTAGCCTGATCCCCTCCCCACTTTCAGTTGGAAAAAACTTTCAACAAGTGAAGAGCCTTTAGGCATTTAGTTTTAGTAGGGATTTAATATGAGGCAAGAATGTTAAGTGTGAGTCAAAAGTTAGGCCCAAGAACTTGGCCTCCTTTACAACTTTGATGGGAGTGTCATCTAGAGATAGTTCTGGGTCCTTATGTGGCTTATATTTTCTGCAAAAAATTATACAATTAGTTTTGGATTTAGAAACTTTGAAGCCGTTTTCAAGACACCATTTATTTATTTTGTTTAAACACAACTGCAGTTGCTGTTCAATAGTATGCATATTTTTACCTCGGCGGGAGATATTAAAATCATCCACGAAAAGCGATCCATCTATTGAATCATTTAAAACCTTGGATAAACTATTGATCTTAATGCTAAACAGTGTGACAGACAAAATAGTGACATCCTGATTATAGTGATCAGACAGGGTTGAACCCATTCGGACTTGAAATTGCCTGTCTTGTAAAAACTGTGATATAAAAAGAGGCAAACGGCCTTTTAAACCAAAATCATGTAGATCTTTCCAAATGCAATGCTTCAAAGTGGTATCGAAAGCTTTCTCGAGATCAAAGAAAATTTATACATGTTGTTTACTTACGATGGCATTTTTAACAAAGGATTCCAAGCGTACCAAATGGTCAATGGTATTACGATTTTTCCTGAAACCACACTGGATATTTGTTATCAAATTGTTGATTTCAAGATACCATGTTAATCTAGTATTTACCATTCGTTCCATGGTTTTACAGACACAACTCGTTAACGGGATTGGTCTGTAATTAGACGGATCAGTATGGTCCCGGCCAGGTTTGGGGACTTCAATAGGGACTACAATGGCATTACGCCATGAAGCTGGGAGTAACTTTTGTGAAACGATTTATGACCCGGGAAAATTCTGAAAGTAGACCAACAAGCACCTACTTATTCCATTTTTCTTCGCCAACTACTCCAACATCAATTAAAGCAGGATATTGCAATATCAATGTTGACATTTATATT
Source organism: Haliotis asinina (assembly GCF_037392515.1). Lineage (NCBI taxonomy): Eukaryota > Metazoa > Mollusca > Gastropoda > Lepetellida > Haliotidae > Haliotis > Haliotis asinina. Next base: position 48,242,904 of record NC_090280.1, on the reverse strand, counting down.
CCAAATCCTCTGAGGTGTTTTAAATGTCACAAGTATGGACATGGTGTCAATAGCTGCACAAATTCCATAACATGCGCTCACTGCGGTGAAAAAACTCACGTGACTGAAGATTGTGATAGTAACTTTAAGAAATGTACAAACTGCTCTGGCACTCATTCATGTTTCAAGACTGTCCATTATGGAATCAACAGATAGAAATAAACATAATTAAATTCACCAGAAATATTAGTTTTGCTGATGCCAGAAAGCTTGCTGTTCAGACCCCAGAACCAAATCAGTCATATGCCTCAGTTACTCGAGTATCCTCTGGAACGAGTCAAAAAGCAACTGCACCTATGTCCACCTTTTCCACATCATGCCAAACTGATTTGACATTGGTTGACACTGATACACCTGAGGTATACTCACCTCACCAGTCAACACAAACCATCAAATCACAATACAAAACACCAGTCACAGTTGAAGTTCAATCTCGGTCAGTGTCAAAGGATAAATCATCATCACAGTCTACCCCAACACTCTCTCTTGTAAATTATGGGAAACAGGTTTCAAACACCAAAGTGAAACCAAACAATGATACTTGTAAGAAAAATCAGAGTGGCAGAGCCTCTAAAGGTGCAGAAGATAAGATCCAGATATTCAATAGGTTTGCATCCCTTGAAGCCATGGGGCACCCACGAAGAGCCACCTCCTCGTGGTGGGTGCTGGGTAACGCTAAGTGCTCTTCTCCCGTGTGGACCCGGGACAGAATGTGTCCACAGCACCCCATTGCTTGTCGTAAGAGGCGACTAAATTGGGCAACCTGTTTGCCGTGGGTTGCGTCCCGTGTCGGTGGAGGACGGGATCCTGGTGGTTGAGGGCAGTTGGGCTTTTAACTGTGTTCCATTTGCCCAACACACCACTTCGGCCCCTACTTCACCTAGACGGGTGGTTGAATGGGCCCGATCCAACCAATCGGCTGGTCATGTCAAGCCCTGTGTATAGACTACATATGTGTCATTGCAGAAATCTGAGTTGGAATGATTTTGAAGTTTGGTCTTGGCACTATTGGTCTTGGCACTATTGTTAATCTGTAAATTTAAGTACATGTATTGTGAATTACGATCATATGAACTTTGCCTAGAGTCTTGTGCCAGAAGGCGATGGCTCAAGGGCCAATCTGTTAGAATAATTTCTTGTAATTCTTCTACTAGAGTATATCATCCGGGTATCCATGGTGCTGCAGGCTGGAGGCCCGCTTGCTTTAGCATTGTCCTTGTGATACTCCTTGGTGGGTGGGGAGCTCGGATGATGAACCAAATTAAACTAACCATGGCTTATGAAATTCCACCCAAAGAAACAAAACGTTTACTTGAAACTGACCCTTATGATACTGACCACAGACCGTCTGCATTGATTGAGTACTGGCCACGTTTCGTTGTGATTGAGACTCCTGACAAGACACCTGCAAAGCTTAACCCCTTTGCTGTCTCCAAAGGTATTCAAGGTATTGCTGGAGATGTGAAAAACATTAGACGATCACGTTCAGGTGCACTGTTAGTTGAATGTAGTAAAAAACAACAATCCACCAACCTGATCAACATCAAATCTTTCGTGGGCATTCCCCTCACAGTGTCTTCTCACAAAACCCTGAACACAAGCAAAGGTATCGTTAGGGATCGAGACCGATTGTTTGACGATATGTCAGAACGTGATATAGGATACGAAACCATCAAAACCAATACGTATCTGTTTACTTTTCCTCTCCAAATGCACCCAAATCAGTGAAGGCAGGCTACTGTAACATTCAGGTTGATACATACATCTCCAACTCGCTCAGGTGTTTTAAATGCCAGAAATATGGACACGGTGTATCTACCTGCACATTGTCTGTTGTGTGTGCTCACTGTGGTGAGAAGACACACACAACAGAAGATTGTGACAGTGGCTTTAGAAAATGCACCAACTGCTCAGGCGACCATTCATCTTCGTCAAAACAGTGCCCAATATGGAAAGAGCAAATGGATATAAACAGAATAAAATATAGAGAGACATATTTAAAACAAACAGATATACATTTTCAGTATTTAATTTTCGTCAGTTTAATGCATATCATTCTTTTGCACCTCCGGGTGACAGGGCCACTGGCGGATCATCCATTCTAGTCAGACAAAACGTTATTCAAAGCCCCGTTTCACTTAATACTATTATGCAGGCTGTTGCAGTGAGAATTTCTTTACATGTAGCGTTTACGCTGTGCTCCCTTTATATTTCGCCATCTTCGACGTTTGCCAAACTGATCTTCAAGCTCTATATGACCAACTCCCGAAGCCCTGTATTATAATGGGAGACTTAAATGGGCACAACCCACTCTGGGGTAGTGTAACTACAAACGCTAAAGGTAAATTGTTGGAGGACTTTTGTTCTGATAATGATTTGTGTATTTATAATGATGGTTCCAACACATACTTACACCGTGGTACAGGGACCTATTCTGCTCTCGACTTGTCACTCACAAATTCAGAACTGCTAAATGAATTCGAATGGTCAGTCCACGATGACCTGTGTGGAAGTGACCATTTTCCTTCTATATTAAAAGCTGTAATTCCCTCTGATGTTCCTCCATCATCAAGGCGGAATTTTAAAAAGGCTAACTGGGCTTTATATGAAACACTGTGTGCTGAAACGCTTAAACCTGGATGTTTTATTGACGTTCCTGATGCTATTAAGTGCTTTTCTGATGAATTGAACTCCATAGCTGATGTCTGTATACCAAAGTCTTCTGCAGTTCCACATATTCGAAAACCATGGTTCAACGATGACTGCAAACAAGCCATTAACAACATTATTTCCGTCGCCATCCTATGGTGCATAATTTAAATACATTCAAAATTTTAAATGCTAAAGCACGGCGTACTTTTAAACAGAACAAACGCCAATCTTGGCAAAATTATGTATCCAAAATAAATTCTCGGACACCCATGTCCAAAGTATGGAACATGGTCCAGAAAATCAAAGGTAAAGGTACTGAATCTACTGTCCATCATCTAAAACATGGATATCAATTGCTTACTGATAATTCAGATATTGCTAACAAACTGGGTGAAACACTTGCTAAACACTCTTCCTCTTCTAATTATGTACCAAAATTCCAGCAATATAAAAAAAAACAAGAAAAGAAAACTATTAATTCCAATTCTGATAATGGGGAAGATTATAATGAAACGTTTTCTATTCATGAACTCCATACTGCTCTTGATGAGGCTCATGACACTGCTACAGGAGCTGATAACATACATTATAAACTCCTGAAGCACTTACCAGAATCCTGTTTAGAGACGCTCTTATCAGTTTTTGATGATATTTGGACTGCCGGGAAATTTCCTTCTTCATGGCGTGATGCCATAGTAGTACCAATACCTAAACCTGGACGTGATCATACTGATGCATCCAATTATCGTCCGATTTCATTAACTAGCTGTGTTTTGCAAAACCATGGAACGCATGATAAATAATCGACTTGTTTGGTACTTGGAAACAAATAACCTTATAACAGATATACAATGTTGTTTCCGTCAAAACAGAAGTACAGTCGATCACTTAGTGCGTTTAGAATCATTTGTTAAAAACGCACTGATCAATAAACAACACACTGTATCTGTCTTTCTTGATCTTGAGAATGCATATGATACAACATGGAAATATGGCATTTTAAGGGATTTACATGACTTCGGTTTGCGAGGTCGTTTGCCTGAATTCATAGCCAACTTTTTAAATGACAGACAGTTCATGTCCGTGTAGGTTCTACCCTGTCTGATCATTACAATCAGGATCAGGGTGTTCCACAAGGCTGTATTTTGTCTGTCACTCTTTTTAGTATCAAGATCAACAGTTTATTAAAAGCTTTAAACGATTCAATTGATGGATCTTTATTTGTGGATGATTTTAATATTTTTTGTCGTGGAAAAAATATGCATACCATTGAACGACAACTGCAGCTTTGTTTAAACAAAATAGATAAATGGTGTCTTGAAAATGGCTTCAAATTTTCTAAATCAAAAACCAATTGTGTACACTTCTGCCGTAAATATAAACCGCATAAAGACCCAGAACTATTTCTAAGTGGCACCCCTATCAAACTTGTCAAGGAGGCTAAGTTCTTGGGACTTATTTTTGATTCACATTTGATCTTTTTGCCGCATATTAAATCCCTAAAAGCCAAACGCTTGAAGGCTCTCCATTTATTAAAGGTTGTTTCTAATTCAAAATGGGGAGGGGATCAGTCTACCCGCCTTCACTTATATAGATCACTCGTGCGATCGAAACTTGATTACGGCTCCATCTTATATGGTGGAGCTTGTCAAAGCAACCTAAAACTACTTGATCCTGTGCACGACCAAGGCCTAAGACTTTGTCTCGGTTCTTTTACAACTTTCCTATCAACAGTCTCATTCAATCAATCGGCTGGTCACGCCAAGCCCTGTGCTTAGTGATTGTCATAACTGCACCTTTTATACTATTGGGTCTTGGTTATTTGAAAATTTCAATACACAAATTATCATTGTCTCGTTGCCTAGAGTCCTATGCCAGAAGGCGGTGGCTCATGGGCCAGTCTGGTTATATAGACCTCTGAATTACGTGTTCCTAAGAACTGTGTCATGGATTGAACCAGTCTGACACTTTGTCTTTAAGATATCATGGCTTTTCATATCTATGTATTCTGGAGTATGACACCTTTGTAACCCTGGCGTTGCAGGCTGGCTTCCCCTGCATCACCGTCCTTGTTGACACTCGATGGCGGGTGGGGAGTAAGGGTGTTGAATCCTATTCTACCACCATGGCAAAACACGCACAATCTGGTTCATCAAAAAACTACAAAAGGAGACATGTAGATTGTGTTTCATCTGATGATGAAGCAATTACTACCAATAGTACTTCATGGCCTCGGTTTATTGTTATCACTTCTGCTGATGGTAACCCGGTGAAATTGAATCTGTTTGCCATTTCCAAAGGTATTGAAAGTATTTGTGGAGTCGTGAAAAATGTTACACGCCTTCGAAATGGTTCACGCTTAGTTGAATGCACACGAAGGCAACAATCCGTTAATCTGCTGGGGTTACAACAATTTGTCAATATCAAGGTAGTTGTCTCAGTACACAAAACTCTCAACTCCTGTCAAGGTATCATTAGAGATTATGGCCGTGTTCTCTCTGACATGGACGAAAGTGAGATTGTTGCCGAACTAAAGACCAAGGCGTTACGGCTGTCAAGCGTTTCATCAAAAAGCAAAATGATAAAATATTCAAAACAAACACATATTTGTTCTACTTTGCTCTTCAACAACTTCCAAAATCAATCAAGGCTGGATACTTCAACATAGGGGTGGAGGTAAACATACCAAACCCGCTCCGATGCTTTAAGTGTCAGAAATTTGGTCATGGGGCAAAATCCTGCACTCGTAATACTGTGTGTGTCCGTTGTGCTGGCGCTCATGAGAACTCAGATTGCACTAGTGACACCACCAAATGTGTAAACTGTGCAAATGACCATACCGCTTCATCCAAAATCTGCCCTCGATATGTTCATGAATCTAACATTCTCAAAATAAAGTATACTCAAAATGTTTCTTACCAAGAAGCAAAAAAAAATGGTTCAGCATCCTTCCATAATTACGTCTGCCAAAACATATTCTGCTACTGTTTCATCTGCAGCTCCTACTCCTGTTAACAAAGTTCTTACTGCTTCGAAAAGTTGTCAAACAACCATATCATGGGTGAAAGACGAGCAGCTTACATTTGGTGATACTACTCACAGTCACTATGCTTCGCATTGTCATACTTCAGCTTCACAGACCAAGATGACTCAATCTGACATAGAACCAGAAATTAAAAGTGAACTTATTCAGGATAATGTCCAATTAACACAAAAGGAGAAGAAACAGATGAGACGATACAGGGGCCTACAAAATTTGAAGGTTCCTTCTTCCTCATCCCCAGTTGAGGTCCATAACTCATATGGGCTTCTTGATATGGAGGCTCTCGCTTCACCTCAAGTGCATGGGAGTGGACCCCCACCCCGGTCTAGATCACCAATCGAGCCACCATGAATAGCTCCTGTAACATTATTCAATGGAACTGTAGAGGACTTGGGAATAATCTAAATGACTTACAGTTATTAATACAAGACTTAAATCCATCGGCATTTTGTCTCCAAGAAACGTATCTGAAGAATACCGATCACTTGGATGTTCGGCAGTATAATTCATATCATTTCTTTTCGCCTCCAGGTGTTAAAACAACTGGAGGCTCATCAGTCTTCGTGAAACAAGGTGTCATCCAGAGCCGAGTTCCACTATATACTCCACTGCAAGCTGTTGCTGTGCGTATAACATTACACATTGTCTTTACTTTGTGTTCTCTTTATATTCCACCGTCTTCTAATCGCCATCAAGCCGATCTTCAGGTACTGTATGATCAACTTCCTAAGCCGTGTATCATTATGGGCGACCTTAACGGACATAACCCGCTCTGGGGCAGTGCTAATACAAACAATAAAGGGAAGACATTGGAAGAATTCATTTCACAGAATGATTTATGCATTTTCAATGACAATTCTAAAACCTATTTGCACCCAGGGACAGGAACCTATTCGTCTCTTCACCTATCTGTTTCTGATTCCACTCTACTTTCTGAATTCGAATGGTCAGTCCATGATGACCTCTATGGCAGTGACCATTTCCCCACTGTATTACGCTCTGTTGTACCATCTGATAACCGTCCTTCAACACGATGGAATTTTTCAAAGGCAAACTGGCTCTTGTTTGAAAAAGAAACATCAAACAAATTAACGCATGCTCTTCTACGTAATGTTTCCGATCCGATAAAACGTTTCTCTGATGTACTACATGGCATAGCTGATGCATCTATTCCTAGGTCCTCTGCAAACCCTCACATTCGTAAACCATGGTTTGACAATGATTGCAAACAAGCAAGGAAGGCAAGGAAAAAGGCCGAGCGTTATTTCCGTCGCCATCCTATGGTACATAATTTTAATACCTTTAAAATTTTAAATGCAAAAGCAAGGCGTACATTTAAACAACACACACGCCAATCATGGCGCATAAATTCACGAACGCCTTTGTGCAAAGTCTGGAATATGATTCAGAAGATAAAGAGCAAAGGGTCTAAATCTAGTGTCCAGCACCTTAAAGATGGGGATCACCTTTTAAAAGATACATACGATATTGCAAATAAACTTGGGGAAACTCTTGCTAAACATTCTTCCTCATCTAATTACGATCCTAAATTTATAAGGTATCAAAAAGAACAAGAAAAGAAAAATATCAGCTTTACTTCAGATAATGGAGATTACAATGAGTTGTTTTCCATCCACGAACTTCATACTGCACTTAGTCAAGCTCATGATACTGCTACGGGAGCGGATAATATCCATCATCAACTCCTGAAACACTTATCAGAAGCAGGTTTGGAAACTCTACTTGCAATCTTTGATGAAATCTGGACGTCTGGTAACTTTCCCCCATCATGGCGTGAAGCAATAGTTGTGCACATACCTAAACCTGGACGTGACCATACTGACCCCTCAAATTATAGACCTATTTCATTAACCAGCTGCGTTTGCAAAACCATGGAACGCATGGTCAACAATAGACTGACATGGTACTTAGAATCTAATAATCTACTCTCAAATATTCAGTGTGGATTTCGGAAAAATCGAAGTACTATTGACCATTTAGTTCGATTAGAATCATTCGTAAAAAAGGCAATGATTCAAAATCAACATGCAGTGTCTACATTCTTTGACTTAGAAAAGGCACACGACACTACATGGAAACACGGAATTTTAAGAGATTTACATGATTTTGGATTATGTGGCCGTTTGCCTCAGTTCATATGCAGGTTTTTAAATGACAGACAATTTCAAGTCCGAGTGGGATCTACCCTGTCTGATCATTATAATCAGGATCAGGGTGTCCCACAAGGCAGCATTTTATCTGCCACATTGTTCAGTGTAAAAATCAATAGTCTATCTAAGGTTTTAAATGATTCCATTGATGGATCTCTTTTTGTGGATGATTTTAACATTTCATGTCGTGGAAAAAATATGAATACTATCGAAAGACAGTTACAATTATGTTTAAATAGAATTCATAAGTGGTCGTTAGAAAACGGATTTAAATTTTCGAAGATTACAACAAAATGTATACACTTCTGTTGGAAATATAAGCCTCACAAGGATCCAGATTTAGTTCTAGATGGCACTCCTATAAAAGTTGTTAAAGAAGCTAAGTTCTTAGGTATAATTTTTTATCATCACCTGACGTTTTTACCTCACATAAAGTACTTGAAAAATAAATGCCTGAAAGCTCTAGATTTACTGAAAGTTGTTGCCAGTTCTAAATGGGGAGGGGATCAGAAGACCCTCCTCCAATTATACAGAGCACTAATCCGTTCCAAACTAGATTATGGATCCATCGTCTATGGTGGAGCCTGTAAAAGCAACCTCCAAATACTTGATTCTATTCACCATCCGGGTCTGAGATTGCGTCTTGGATCTTTCCGTACTTCTCCTATTGACAGTCTTTATGTCGAGGCTGACGAGCCATCCCTAAAACAGCGCCTTATCAAATTATCATTACAATATGTCACAAAACTATATTCCAATGAGTCCAACCCTGCTTATAACTGTGTGTTTACTCCTCTTTATGAGGATCTGTTTAACAAAAAGTCTTCTCTTGCTCCACCTCTGGGGCTCAGAATTCAATCACTCATTTCTGCTGCCGGCATTAAACTGGAAAATATAGCTCCTTTCCGCCTTCTTTCTTCTCCTCCTTGGCAACTAGTAAGGCCACAAGTTGACTTAACACTGACAACTTTTGAAAAATCACAAACTAATGAAGTACAATATAAACAAGAATACAATCAATTAAAAATTAAATACAATGCATACAAATCATTATTTACTGATGGATCCAAGGATGGTGGCGCAGTGGCTTGTGTCACTGTCATTGGATCCAGAACAATATCTTCTAGATTACCGGATAATAGTTCTATATTTACAGCAGAAACAAACGCAATACTCTCAGCCCTTAAATATATTCAAAGACATCCTAAGCATAAACAATCTATAATATTTTCTGACTCTCTTTCATGTCTTCAGGCAATTAAAAATTTATCATGTAAACATCCACTTTTAATAGAAATTATTGAGTTACATAATGATCTTGCTACTGCCCAATATGACATCGTCTTTTGTTGGTTGCCCAGCCACGTTGGCATTTCTGGTAACACCATGGCCGATCTTGCTGCTAAGGCAGCATTAAACAAATCTGTGACACCACTTCATATTCCATACTCTGATTATAGAGCTATAATTAGATCGTATGTCCATCATCTGATGCAAAGGAAGTGGGACACCCAAGTAGGTATCAATAAATTACATGAAATAAAACCTTATGTTGGTTATACCCACTTGGGTTGTCAGTCCAGATTTGAAGAGGTAATCATGCGACGATGTCGTATTGGTCACACAAGATATACTCATGAATACCTATTGAAAGGTGAGGATCCTCCGTTCTGCATCCCTTGTGATGAAAGGATCACAGTCAAGCATGTCCTGCTTGACTGTGTTGAATATTCCATCACAAGGGATAACTATTTTCAAACACGAACTATGAAGGAATTTTTTAGTAATGTTACTTATCATTTAATTATCGCATTTTAAAAAGAATTGAATTTGTTATCAGATTTGTAAATAGATAAATATTTTATGAGTGGTAATTTGGATTAGTAACTGAGATTGTTAGTGGCTGTACCTTCAAAGGGGTTGAAGTAGTGTAAAATTATTGTCCTCCCGAGAAGGTACATAAGTCCCAAGGTATTCAAAGATAATTTCATTTTACTGTCTATTTTAATTGTAGTATCCCTGTCATTTTAATTTGGGCTAAAATTCACTTCCTCGCCTGCAGCTGAAGGGGTGATATAAATCCAGCTAGGGTCCATGCAGGTAGCAAAAGTACTGTAAGTCCCCATGGTCCCTAGTATGGTGATCTACCTTCAGTTGTTGGCGAACTATAGCTTGTTTTATACATTGTATCGTCCTCTCTAGTTAAAATATTTTAGATTTCATGACGTCAATATAACTGTGATAATCTAGGTAGTTCTACTGTCCTTTGTCGACGGATGTTTTAGATTGATTACCTTGTTTTCATCGCTATATGGCTGTAATATTGCCGATGCGATGTAAAATTTTAACTCACTCACTCACTTTAACTCACTCTCTGTGATGAACTTCCCAAACCATGTGTACTCATGGGCGATCTGAATGGCCACAATCCGCTCTGAGGGAGTGCGAGCACAAACACTAAAGGTAAAATTATTGAAATTTTCATTTCAAATAATAATTTATGTATCTACAATGATGGTGCAGACACATATTTACATCCTGGAACAGGAACATATTCAGCCCTTGACCTGTCAATAACTGACTCCAGCTTACTTAATGAATTTGAATGGTCAGTCCACGATGACCTTTGTGGAAGTGACCATTTTCATACTATACTTAAACGTGTGACCCCATCTGATACTCCTCCATTATCCAGATGGAATTTTAACAAGGCCAACTGGCCTTTATATGCCATACAGTGTGCTGACAAACTTAAACCTGAACATTTTATTGACGTTCCTAAAGCTATCAAGTGCTTTTCTGATGAAGTAAATAACATTGCTGATGAGTGTATTCCAAAGTCCTCTGCAGTTCCACATATCCGAAAACCGTGGTTCAACGATGACTGCAAACAAGCTAGGAAGGCAAGGAAAAAAGCAGAACATTATTTCAGTCGCCATCCTATGGTGCATATCTTAAATAAATTTAAAATTTTAAGTGCTAAAGCACGGCGTACTTTTAAACAATCTTGGCAAATTATGTATCCAAAATAAATTCTCGGACACACATGTCCAAGGTATGGAACATGGTCCAGAAAATTAAAGGTAAAGGTACTAAATCTACTGTCCATCATCTTAAACATGGAGATCATTTACCAACGGGTAAATCAGATATCGCAAATAAACTGGGCGAAACTCTCGCTAAACACTCTTCCTCCTCTAATTATTTACCTAAATTCCAGCAGTATCAAAAGCAACAAGAAAAGAAAACTATTAATTTCAATTCTGATAACGGGGAAGATTATAATGAAACGTTTTCTATTCATGAACTCCATACTTGCTCTTGATGAGGCTCATGACACTGCTACAGGAGCTGATAACATACATTATCAACTCCTGAAGCATTTACCAGAATCCTGTTTAGAGACGCTCTTATCAATATTTGATGACATTTGGACTTCCAGGAAATTTCCTTCTTCATGGCGTGATGCCATAGTAGTACCAATACCTAAACCTGGACGTGATCATACGGATCCATCTAATTATCGTCCGATTTCATTAACTAGCTGTGTTTGCAAGACCATGGAACGCATGATAAATAATCGACTTGTTTGGTACTTGGAAACAAATAACCTTATAACAGATATACAATGTGGTTTCCGTAAAAACAGAAGTACAGTCGATCACTTAGTGCGTTTAGAATCATTAGTGAAAAATGCACTAATTAATAAACAACATGCTGTGTCTATCTTTTTTGATTTTGAAGAAGCACATGACACAACCTGGAAATATGGCATTTTGAGAGATTTATATGACTTTGGCTTGCGAGGTCGTTTACCTCAATTTATTGCCAACTTTTTAAATAACAGACAATTCCAGGTCCGTGTGGGGTCTACCCTGTCTGATCATTACAATCAGGATCAGGGTGTTCCACAAGGCAGTATTTTATCTGTCACTCGTTTTAACATCAAGATCAACAGTTTATCAAAAGTTTTAAGCGATTCAGTTGATGGATCGTTATTTGTGGATGATTTTAATATTTCTTGTCGTGGTAAAAATATGCATACCATTGAACGACAATTGCAGTTGTGTTTAAACAAAATTAATAAATGGTGTTTTGAAAATGGCTTTAAATTTTCCAAATCGAAAACTAACTGCAGACATTTTGTCGTAAATACAAACCACATAAAGACCCTGAACTGTCTCTAGATGGGACGCCCATTAAAGTTGTACAGGAAGCCAAGTTCTTGGGTCTAATCTTTGATTCACATTTAACATTTTTACCACATATTAAATCACTTAAAACTAAATACCTGAAAGCACTTGACTTGTTGAAAGTGGTTTCAAATTCAAAATGGGGAGGGGATCAAGCTACCTTTCTCCACCTTTTTGCGATCACTCGTTCGTTCTAAACTTGATTATGGCTCCATCGTCTAATGTGGAGCCTGCAAAAGCAATTTAAAACTATTAGATTCAGTCCATCATCAAGGTCTATGACTTTGTCTTGGTTCCTTTAGAACTTCACCTTTTGACAGCCTGTATGTCGAGGCTGATGAACCATCTCTTGAGCAGCGACGAATAAAAATTGGCTTTACAGTATGTAACAAAACTATATTCAAATGAGTCAAACCTTGCATATAACTATGTTTTCAATCCTCTGTATGAGGATTTATACAATAAGAAATCTTCTCTTGTTCTGCCTCTTGGTTTAAGAATAAAACCACTTATTTCTGCTGCCAGCATTGAGCTTGAAAACATAGCTCCTTCCCGTCTTCTTTCTTCTCCTCCTTGGCAGTTGGTTAGGCCTCAAATTGACCTAACAATAACGACTTTTAAAAAATCAGAAACGAATGAATTACAGTATAAACAAGAATATAATCAACTGAAACATAAATCCAGCAATTATAAATCCTTATTTACAGATGGGTCCAAGGACGGCGGCGCTGTGGCTTGTGCCACTGTCGTTGGATCCAGAACAATATCGTCTAGATTACCGGATAACAGTTCTATTTTTACAGCTGAAGCTAACGCCATACTAACAGCTCTTAAATATATTCAAAGACACCTTAAACGTAAACAATATATAATCTATTCCGACTCTCTTTCTTGCCTTCAGGCTATTAAAAATATTTCTTGTAAACATCCACTTTTAATAGAAATAATTGAATTGTATAATAATCTTGCCACTGGCCAATACGACATCGTCTTTTGTTGATTACCCAGTCACGTAGGCATTTCCGGTAACGCAATGGCCGATCTTGCTGCCAAGGCAGCACTCAACAAATCTGTGACACCACTGCTTATTCCATACAGTGATTATAAAGCTAGCATTTGAACTTACATCCGTGATCTGATGCAGAAGACGTGGGACGCCCAAGTAGGTATAAATAAATTACATGAAATAAAACCGTATATTGGTTATTCCTACTTGGGTTGTCAGTCCAGATTTGAAGAGGTAACCATGCGGCGATGTCGTATTGGCCATGCTAGATATACTCATTCATACCTATTGAAAGGTGAGGATCCTCCGTTTTGCATCCTCTGTGATGAGAGAACCACGGTCAAGCATATCTTGCTTGACTGTGTTGAATTCTCCATCACAAGGGATAAATATTTTAATGCAAAAACAATGAAGGACCTTTTTAACACCGTAAGTTCTCATTTAATTCTGGGATTTTTAAAAGAAATTGATTTCATCTTTGAATTTTGATTATTATGTTCTGTAGATAGCTGCTTTTTAATCAATGGTAGTTTAGATTAGTAACTTGAATTGTTAGTGGCTGTACCCTCAAAGGGGGTTGAAGCACCGTAAAATTATTGTCCTCCTGAGAGGTTACGTAAGTCCCAAAACATTTCCTGTACGTTTAGACTTCCACTGTTTTTAATCGTAGCATATGTGCATTTTTAATTTTTGGCTACATGTGACTAAATTGCTAACAGCTGAGGGGACGATGTAAGTCCAACTTGGGTCCATGCAGGTAGTAAAGGTACTGTAAGTCCCCATGGTCCCTAGTATGGTGATCTACCTTCGGTTGCTGGCAATCTGTAGCCTGATTGTATGCTGTATTATCCGAAAAGTGATATTATTTTTAACTTTCCACACTAGTTTTAATCATATCTGTGATATTCTAGTTGTTTTACTGTCCTTCGTTGACAGGTTTTTATAGTATCCATATATTTCACGTCAGTATTAAACGTTCTTGTCACGATATGGCTGAGATATTGCCGATGTGACGTTAAATATTAACTCACTCACTCACCCACTTCAATTTTCTGTATCATGTTCCACACTTTTGACATGGACGTTCGAAAATTTGTTTTAGAGACACAATGTTTCCAAGATTGGCGTCTATTTATTTCATCGATCCGTCGTGTTTTAGCATTTAAAATTTTAAAATCATCTAAATTGTGTACCGTATTTTTTCCTTGCCTTCCCAGCTTGTTTGCATTGACCATGCTCTTAGCGAGACAGCTCTTAACAAGGACTGTTCATAATCCCTTTGAGAGGCATTTAGAAGTCGGGGCAGTAAGGAAGGATGACAATATATGGATAAGCAACTTCTTTATTGCTATACAGAAGGAGATAGTGAGGCCTGTGATATACATAAGCGGGGCATATCAATGTGAGAATGTATGCATAAAGGGTTGGAGGACGGGGGTTTTATCAGTGATGTAGATCTTTAATGAGCTGAGAGTATGCTGGAGGTACGAATGTGATAGCCGTGACTGATTGATGGCTGGAATCCTTTGATGTAGATGGCTTCTTGGATTTCCCCGAGTTTAAAGTCTTTGAGGTTGGTTGTAGGGCTTGGTTTCTGTCCCACCGGATACTTGGGTTCGGGATCTCTTTGATGTGGTCTGATATCCCCTGCATATGTATACCACAAACTTCCCTGTCATCTTGTGTAAATTGCAGGTTTCATCACTTGCTTGATAACGGTGTTAGAACCTCCGATGAAACGTCGCTCTCAAAGCAATAACGTTGTCAATCCATATCTTGTTATCCTTCCTTAAGGGCTGTTTATGGTCTTTTCACATTTTGTGGCGAGGCAGTGGGTCCGTGATGAGAATGACTGCCACGTTATTTACATTTTACTTGTCTGCAATCAGTGTTGTTTTTCTTTTCTCGGCTGGACACAACATATTAGTTTAGCAATTGCATTTATGTTCCCTAATTATATAATATGGTGCTCTACGTTCAGTTGTTGGCAATATACTATTTATATATTGTGTTGTCCCCTGTATTGTCCCCTGTATTGTCCTGAAATTGATTACTGATTTTATATTTCCATCTAAAGTCTGGATATTGATGTGACTACAAATCACTCCGCAATTTCATCAAAACATGGAGTTTTAGTTATTGACCAGAGCCAAAAACAGTTTTAAAAACAATGTGATCGAAGAGCATACAAATAAATGCTGAAACAAATAAAACGGTACAGGTTTGTTTGGATTCTGAAGTAATAAATGCTGACAGAATAAGTATTATGAATGTAAATATACATACAGTCTTATCACGTCTTTCCTCTGCAGCACCAGGCGACGTGGACTCTCGATTTCAAGGTAGGTGTGAATATGGACCACACCCCACTCCTTCCCTAATGCATATATGCAGTTAATGCTATGATTTGTTATGCACCGTCCTGTGTCAAGGGTTGCCCTAAAAAGTCCAAAGGCAACACTGCGTTTCCCCATTAATGGCTGTGTCTCCAGCGAATTCCCTTTGTATGTGTAAAGTTCAATATACGACTGAAGCCACTTCGTGAATAGGACATAGATATCGTTAGCAAATGAAGGGCTTCGTGTCAGCGACGTTACAATGACAGGTTGTCGAATCCGAGTTGTGATCCACTTGTCTTTCAGGTCTGGAATGTATGCAGTCTAATGTTTTAACGTCTGTAGAGTTTCGATCACATTGATATCAAATGGAAATCTGGTTTTCTTTAAGGGGCTTCCGTAAGCCATCTTCAGAATATAAATTCCCAAACCCGTGCCCCTCAACCACAACAGAATACCAAACACACAATGCTAAAATCAAGAGTGCTTCCGACTTGGAAATATGATACAAAGATGATATACTCCTACCAAGGGTCTGGTAGACAAGGCTATGGGTAAAAGCAGGCCCATTACACCATACGCCGAGTTGAAGTAACGGTCGAAGATTCGGTTCCTGGCTTACACGCGCACAGCCATCACAAACCGCATTGCAGTTGGTGCTAAGGCCCACACGGGGGACGATATATCTGACCTACCCATCACTCATGGAAGATGCTCTTTACGCGAGACTCCATCAAGAAAACCAAACGTCCATTTCACCTAAATTCTCTTAAAAGTAAACGTGAACTGTTAAAATGAATTGGTTACTGGTCACGTGGCTTTATCATTGAGTCTCTCGACAAGACACAAATGTTGTTTAGTGGTATCAAGGGGCATACATGATAGAACAGCTAATATACATATAAACATATAATTTACATTGCAAGTAAAGGCCACAGGCAGAAAACCATTGCTTCTTTCCACAAAGCGATCGTATTGCTACAGCGGTCATAAGTTTATGTTAAAGTATTGGAGGGTGGGTGACACATGAAAGGTAAGCAATGTCATTACATATATCGACTGAGTGAGGGAGTTAGAATTTAACGCCTCATCGGCAATATTGCAGCTAGAAAATCAAACAATTTAACAATAAAAGATAATATAATATGGAAACATGCTATAGTGCGTGAGTTAATTTTCAGGTATACGACTAAAAACGTGTTCTGTTTTAAGTTACTTTGAAAGTTTCATGACTTACGTATACTTTCAACAGTTTTAGGAGACCGCCAGTAACAATCTTGCAGGATGCAAATTTGACAACTATTAATAAAATTTACATCTACATCCAAACCATATCACTCAACATTTATCAATTGATTCAATTTCTTCAATTGGTCACAATTCATTAATTAAATAATAATGAATTTTGATTAACATATCCTTTACTAGGGTTTTGCAATGAAATATTCAATATACTAAAGCAAAACATGCCTGATCATGATTCTCTCATTACAAGGAAATGACTAAAGTATAGTGTTACACAAAATATTGAGAAATGATAGACCCTCTTATTCATTACACGATATGACAGAAATGTTTAGTCATTTCAGGAAATGGCTGATTTCACAACCTATTTGTATCCTGTATATCAGACATTATTATAGCATACTTTCTCTCTCTGTAATTTCCAGTGTGTAACCTGGGTCTATAGTCTGTATTACTGTTCTGAAATAAGGCACCCGATACTCTGATACTCTGATTTACACCATTGCTTCAGTCGCTGGTAATGGTAAAATTAGCCATATTTTATTGTCTAGTATCCTCTATTCAGTGAGAACATAAATGCTGGGTCCAGTGACAGAGACACAGGCAAGTGCACCACCATCCGTGGACCCATCTGTAAATAAGGGCAACGCCTCGCTTCACCCGTTGCCAAGGAGGAGAAGAAAGACGGGAAGGAGTTGTATTTTCTAGGTCAATGTCAGCAGCAGAAAGAGACAGTTCTATTCTAGCACGAGAGGTGGAATAAGAGATGATTTCTTGTTCTACAGATCTCCATAAATATGATTACAACACTATCAAATGCACGGTTAGAATTGTTACACTATTGTTTTGTATTATACCATAAGCATAATAATAAAGTGTTTTTGGTTAAGGTTCGAGTTGATGAGAGAGCTGCAACCGGTTGCTGTCAACACACTTGACTGACCCCACTATAAATATTATCACTGACATAAGGACTATAGACTGTTATCCCATAACAAACCGGGTAACAGTATGGTGGTCTAACTATGGCGATTTATAACCTATGTTCATATGCTGTCTACCGATAACTGGCTTCTACTTAGCATATCTGATACTTAAAATTACTTTCCCTTTCACAATATGGCTGAAATACTCTACGCAAAATGTTGGCTCACTCACACACTCACTCTACATATGCACTTAGCCAATTCACCATTGTCACATTGGGTAGTTTTGAGCACCTGTCATTACAAAATGTAAGATGTTACCTTGTGGTGTTATATTTAGTACATTAGTAGTACGTCCTCTCCTTTGTACTCTTTCTTGTAGGTCTGGAAACAAAACATTAGTACCTATCAAACTCAAAAACATAAACAACCAAGGACATCGTTCATTATTTCACATAGATTTCTCAGTTGGACAAGGTAGTCCAGGTGCTTGTGGTTTAGCGCTATATTCTTCTCCAGCTTCACAAAACTGGCTATATTCAATGATCGGAGTATGGAGACAGATAATTTAAGCAACTCAAAGAATCTCATCCTTCGTATATTTTGTTGCTTCTTACAGCAATCATGTGCTGCTGTGGACCAATAATTCTATATTAATATGGCCCATTTTATTTCCGATATATGAAATTTCTTCAAAATTGTTGAAAATTATGTTCTATTGTTTAAAAACTGTCGAAATACCCTGCAACAATGTTGTCATTAAGACAATGTGACTTTGATCTCAACAAATCGTGAAATTTGTGGAAACGGTGAAATGCATGGTATCTACGAATTCTCCATTGGGACAATCGTTCCTGACAGTTTCGGAATCGGCCTCGATTAGAGTTGTCACCAGACACACAGTAAAAAGAGGAGCGGAGCATGCCGGAATTGGAGCCTACAGAGCGTAGACCATTCCGTGGAACAATGCGGACATGTCAGCATCTCCTAAATAGGCTGATCTAGGCACGTCGTTTTCGACGATGGCACTTCCTTATTGGCGCAAGGTTCACAGTGATGCGTGACTCTTAGAAACAGTGTGAGAAAGATATATAGGTGAAGCGATCGTACCCTAGCACTATATAAATGGAAACGGATGTAACGAATAACCCACCGTCCCCTCAATCAAAGTTAGATTTCACTGCGTAAAATTCTTTCAAGGCTCCGCCAAAGCCTACGGATCGAATGCTATATGACGTACCTACAAACTGAACTATAAATCACGTCACTTGACGTTTCTGAGCAGATCCGCACATACTTACTCGGGCCATCCGACTGGTTAAAAATGATTATACCGCAAGATTTTGTTTGTTTACCAATGGGGGCGAATTATGAACTTTGCAGTATTCCTTCTAATTTTGATGCTGTACGAAACAGTAAATTGGCAGGAACAATTTCAGAGGTTACAAAATGCATTTGATACTTATATTATTATCAGGAAATTATATATGATATAAAGCGTGACAAATGTGTTTGTATTACCCCATTGATTTCCAGTGTTTTCAATATTCCTTCTTTCAAATATATGTTTGCCATTGGTTATAAGGAATTCAACGGTGGGTCGTTTGTAATGTATTTGTCTATATTTTATAAATTGTAAAATGGAATCATGCACCCAAATACATGTGCATGGGGTGATGGTCGCTAAGTTTCGTTGGGTATGTATTTTAAGAACAATGGCACAGTTCCATCTCTGAAGATATATACGTTAATTCATATTCAATTTCAGCCAGTCCGTGGCAGGTGTTATTAATTCATTAACCAACCATCTTCTCTTCGTCACAATGGTCAATGACTTTAAAACTTTCAGTGAAAAAACTCTGGGGACCGTCAAGTCTTCGCGCTAACTTGGAAAGCGCTAAGGGATCATTGTAAAGTCATACACTTTAATCATTCTCGAAATAGAACATTGTTCAAGTAATTGCACAAACGATAATACTTATTTGCAAAACTTAGACATTTACGAATCTTATGACTAACATAATTTCACGATAAGAACACACCATAATGGACACACGTCTTTTGATCACTTCGAGACGTAACGTAGACGGTTCCTTGCTGACACTCGGACCTTGGAACCTGTGAAATGAAAGAATGAGCGTGATGAAACGTCCAACAATTCTCTGTTAACAGTTAACAGGTGCACTATTGAAGGGGTCAATATCTTACAAATCTAATCAAATTTCAGTCTCAACTGTCACATTTTGCCTTTGGTTTTTCGGTTTGTCTTTGAGGACACGGATTTTGGTACTTTTTGTACCTATGTCGTTTAAAGACTCTGCTAACCCAGCTAACATGTAGCCATTTTACATTTGAAATCATTTTTCATCTTGCGTCAGCTTCAGTTAAAAGCAAACAACAAAAAATTCCCAAACAAACAAAGAACATCCACCACACCAAAATTGAGTTGTGAACTTGCTATGTTGCTGAAGTAAGTGTGTGAGGGACAGTCAGCACCCTATTGCTGGACGTAAGAGACGACAAGACCTGACCACGTTTGCCTTCCTGTGAAAAAAAACAGGATTCAAGTGACTCAGGGCAAAGGAACCAGGAAAATGTTCCGTTTGCACGAAACAGTACTTCCACCCTTACCTGACCTTACGTCTAATATAGTGGGCCCTGGTCTACAAATCGACAAACCTTGTGGTATTATTGTATATTTCATTTGCCTCAAATCATTTGATTTCATGTTTTGTCTACACCCACTTATGAATCAATTTTGTAGACAAGTACTTACACTTTTATGTCAAAATGAATTATTACATCTGTCACCTCACAGCAGTATTGGCACCCGTGGCGAGCCACCTCCTCGTGGTGGGTGCTGGGTAACGCTAAGAGCTCGTCAACACCCCCGTAGTGGACCCGGGGGACTATTTGGTCCACCAACCCGTTTGCCGTGGGTTGCGGCCCTGTGTCGGTGGAGGACGGGAGTCTGGGGGTTGAGGGCACTGGGGGCCTGTAACCGCGTTCCCTTTGCTCAACACACCCCTTCGACCCTTACTTCACCTAGACGGGAGGTTGAATGGGCCCGGTTTAACCAATCGGCTGGTCACGCCAAGCCCTGTGCAATGTACGTTGGTTTGCACACATTTCATTTATATAAATTGGTATTTTCTGGACTTGGCTAAAATTGTATTCAACTTCATCACTTGTTTACTGTAAGCAAATACAAAATTACCTGCCTAGAGTTCAATTTGCTAGAAGGCGGTGGGTCATGGGCCAATCTGGTAGAAAATCTTCTTGATTATTCTACTTGAGTATACCCTCCTGGTATCCCTGGTGTCACCTGTCGGAGACCCACAGGTATATGACATCGTCCTTGTTGACACTCCGTGGTGGGTGGGGAGCTAGGAGGATGAATCATACATGAATACACCATGGCACCCCCACTAAAGAAACGTTCTTATGAATCCGATGATTCGCTTTCTTCGGAGGATGAGACTCCTGAAATTGTCACAAACCCGGATAACTGGCCTCGTTTCCTAGTTATGTCAGCACCAGATGGTGGAGCTCTTATGCTCAATCCTTTTGCTGTGGCCAAAGGCATCGAAGGTTTAGCAGGTGATGTCAAAGAAATAAAAAAAACCTAAGATCTGGTTCACTGCTCATTGAATGTCGAAAGCTGACCCAATCGCAGATTCTGCAATCATCTAAAGTCTTAGCGAATGTTCCTGTTGTGGTGTCCCCTCACAGGACATTGAATAGCAGTAAAGGTATCGTCCGTGACGTTGGACGTTGCCTTTCAGACATGAACGAAGATGAGATTGTGACAGAATTGCACTCACAAGGCGTTACACATGTCAAACGCTTCACTGCCAAAAAGAACAACGAAACCTTCCAAACAAACACATATTTGTTCACCTTGTGTCTGCCTAAACACCCACAATCACTAAAAGCGGGGTACTGCAACTTGAAAGTTGACACATTTATTCCAAATCCTTTGAGGTGTTATACCTGCCAAAAATATGGTCATGGTTCAAAGTCTTGCCACAATCAAGCTGTATGTCAAAGATGTGCTGGAAAGTGTGAAGATGGTACCCTTTGTGACAAAACTCCTTCTTGTGTTAACTGTTCTGGCCACCATCCATCTTCCTCCAAAGAGTGTTCTACTTGGAAGCTTCAGTATAAAATTTCACAAATAAAGCATCAGCAAAACGTGTCATTTTCAGAGGCAAAAAAACTTGTTCTTTCACAAGAACAATCAGGCTCAACGTACTCTAACGCAGTTGCTGCATCTATTCAGACCTCTAAGAAAAAACCTATTACATATAATTCTGTAGGTTGCCAGACAGACTCCACATGGACAAGGACTTCTGCTCCAACCTTGCTATCTGCTAATGTCCAGTCAAGGTCTTCACAAGTGACCTGTAGTTCACAAACCATTGACTCATCCAAAGACATTCTTAAATCGCAGACATCAACTGACATAGATACATCTCAGAAACGATCAAGTAACCCAAAACCAAATGTTAAACCAGCCTCAAATCACAAGTCAAAACAAAATAGTGACATTTTCAAAAAGACTCAAAGTGGAAGAACCTCGAAAGGGGCGAATAATCATATCCAAATTTTTAACAAGTTTGGATCTCTTGATGACATGGATGTGTCCGAGCAAAGCCATGGCAGGACTCATAGCTTGTCACCATCACGAAAGGTGAGGGGTAGATCTCCTGTTTATCCTCCGAAGAAGTAATGTCTTCACCTATACTACAGTGGAACTGTAGAGGACTTAAGAACAACTTAAATGATTTACAATTATTAATCCAAGATTATAAACCGTCAGCTCTCTCCATACAAGAAACCTATCTGAAACAGACAGATAATTTTGACCTACGTCAATTCAATGCGTATCACTATTTTTCTCCGCCTGGTGATAGAGCTACTGGTGGTGCTTCAATCCTGGTGCGACAAAATGTTATCCATAGCCCAGTTAGACTCACAACAAATCTCCAAGCCGTTGCAGTGCGACTTACGTTGCACGTTGCATTCACATTGTGCTCTTTATACATTTCTCCATCATCAGCTGTTCAACTGAGTGATCTGCAGGCTCTTTATGATGAACTACCTAAACCGTGTTTAATCATGGGCGATTTAAATGGCCACAATCCACTCTGGGGTGGCATAAATACAAACACTAAAGGTAAATTACTGGAGGAATTTATTTCAAACAACGATTTATGCATTTATAACGACGGTTCAAACACGTATCTTCATCCTGGCACAGGAAGTTATTCAGCTCTTGATTTGTCACTTACAGACTCTAACTTATTGAGTGAATTTGAATGGTCTGTCCATGATGACCTCTGTGGAAGTGATCATTTCCCAACATTGCTAAAACCTGTGAATCCATCTGATGTTCCTCCATCGTCAGGATGGAATATTAATAAGGCTAACTGGACTTTATATGAAACTCTCTGTCGTGAGAACCTTACACCTGAACTTTTTCATAATATTCCCGATGCCATAAAATGTTTTTCAGATAAACTAAATAATATAGCTCACGAGTGTATTCCTAAGTCCTCTGCTATTCCTCATATCCGAAAACCATGGTTTAACGATGATTGCAAACAGGCTAGAAAGGCAAGGAAAAAAGCTGAGCGTTATTTTCGTCGCCATCCTAACTTAAACAAATGTAAAATTTTAAATGCGAAAGCAAGGCGTACTTTCAAGCAAAGTAGACGCCACTCGTGGCGAAATTATGTATCAAAAATTAATTCGCGTACGCCAATATCAAAAATATGGAATATGATACAGAAAATCAAAGGTAAAGGTTCTAGATCTAGCATCCACCATCTAAAAGATGGGAACCAGTTACTAACTGATAAAGAAGATATTGCAAATAAACTTGGTGAGACTTTGGCCAAACATTCTTCTTCATCTAATTATGTTCCAGAATTTCAAAAATATCAAAAACAGCAAGAAAAGAAATCAATTAATTTTAATTCAGATAATGGGGAAAACTACAATGAAACCTTTTCGATCCATGAGCTTCATACTGCTCTAGATCAGGCTCACAATACTGCTCCTGGGGCTGATAGTATACCTTATCAACTCCTGAGGCACTTACCTGAGTCCTGTTTGGAGACACTCTTGCATATTTTTGATTATATTTGGACATCTGGCAACTTTCCTTCATCCTGGCGTGATGCTATAATTGTTCCCATCCCGAAACCTGGACGTGATCATAGAGACCCTTCAAATTATAGGCCCATTTCACTAACTAGCTGCGTGTGCAAGACCATGGAACGCATGATCAATAATCGACTTGTTTGGTACTTGGAAACCAATAACCTTATAACAGATATACAATGTGGTTTCCGTAAAAACAGAAGTACTATCGATCATTTAGTGCGTTTAGAATCTTTTGTGAAGAATGCTATGATTAATAAACAACATGCAGTGTCGATCTTTTTCGATTTAGAAAAAGCGTACGACACAACATGGAAACATGGAATTTTAAAAGATTTACGTGACTTACGAGGCCGTTTGCCGCAATTTATATCCAACTTTTTAAATGACAGGAAATTTCAGGTCCGAGTGGGTTCTACCCTGTCTGATCATTACCTTCAGGATCAGGGTGTCCCGCAAGGCAGTATTTTGTCTGTCACATTGTTTAGTATCAAGATCAACAGTTTATCAAAGGTTTTAAGCGATTCAATTGATGGATCACTTTTTGTGGATGATTTTAATATTTCTTGTCGTGGTAAGAATATGCATACTATTGAACGACAACTGCAGCTGTGTTTAAACAAAATACATAAATGGTGTCTTGAAAACGGCTTTAAATTTTCTAAATCCAAAACTAATTGTATACATTTCTGCCGTAAATACAAACCGCATAAAGACCCCGAACTATCTCTAAATGGTACACCCATCGAGGTTGTAAAGGAGGCCAAGTTCTTAGGTGTTATTTTCGACTCACATTTAACCTTTCTGCCACATATCAAATCCCTTAAAGCTAAATGCCTGAAGGCACTTGATCTGTTAAAAGTGGTTTCCAACACAAAGTGGGGAGGGGACCAAACTACACTCTTGCACTTATACCGATCACTAATCGACGTCGAGGCAGATGAACCATCTCTTACACAACGACGAACAAAGTTAGCATTACAATATATTACAAAACTATACTCGAACGAATCTAACCCTGCACATAACTGTGTCTTCAATCCTCTCTATGAGGATCTGTACAACAAAAAGTGTTCTCTTGTTCCGCCTCTAGGACTCAGAATTAAGCCATTTATATCTGCTGCTGGCATTGACCTGGAAAATATAGCTCCTTCACGACTCCTTTCTTCTCCTCCTTGGCAATTAGTTAGGCCCCAAGTTGACCTAACATTAACTACTTTAAAAAAAACAGAAACGAATGAATTACAATATAAACAAGAATATAATCAATTAAAGAATAAATATAGCAATTACAAATCCTTATTTACAGATGGGTCCAAGGATGGTGGTGCGGTGGCATGTGCCGCTGTGATTGGATCCAGAACAATATCGTCTAGATTACCAGATAACAGTTCTATTTTTACAGCTGAAGCTAACGCCATACTAACGGCTCTTAAATATATTGAAAAACAACATAAACATAAACAGTATATACTCTTTTCAGACTCTCTTTCTTGTCTTCAGGCTATTAAAAATATTTCTTGTAAGCATCCACTTTTAATTGAAATTATTGAATTGTATAATGATCTTGCCACTGGCCAATACGACATCGTCTTTTGTTGGTTACCCAGCCACGTAGGCATTTCTGGGAATACGATGGCCGATCTTGCTGCCAAGGCGGCACTGAATTAATCTGTGACACCACTTCATATTCCATACTCAGATTTTAAACCTACTATTAGATCTTATATACGTGATCTGATGCAGAAGAAGTGGGACACCCCAGTAGATGTAAATAAATTACATGCAATAAAACCTTACATTGGTTACACCTACTTGGGTTGTCAGTCCAGACTTGAAGAGGTCATTATGCGACGATGTCGTATTGGCCACACCAGATATACACATGAACACCTGTTGAAAGGTGACGATCCTCCGTTCTGTATCCCCTGTGATGAAAGAATCACAGTCAAGCACAGTTTGCTTGACTGTGTTGCATATTCCATCACAAGGGATACCTATTTTCAATCACGAACTCTGAAGGATCTTTTTAGTAATGTAAGTTCTCATTTAATCATTGCATTTTTAAAAGAACTAGATTTGTTAAATGACTTGTAAATAGTTCAATATTATATTAGTGGTAGTCTAGATTAGTAACTAAGATTGTTAGTGGCTGTACCCTCAAAGGGGGTTGAAGTATTGTAAAATTATTGTCCTCCTGAGAGGGTACGTAAGTCCCAAAACATTCTATGTAAATTTAGTACGGCCAAACCTTTAATCGTAGTATCTTTGTTGTTTTTAATAATGGCTAATTTTCATTATAACCGCCAATGGCTGAAGGGATGGTGTTAATCCAGCTAGGGTCCATGCAGGTAGCAAAAGTACAGTAAGTCCCAATGGACCCTATGATGGTGATCTACCTTCGGTTGTTGGCGGTCTCTAGCCCGTGTTTTATATCGTATTGTCCTCTTTAATTACAATATTTTAGCTTTCAATGCTAGTTTTATGTTCATATCTGTGATAGCATAGTATTTTTACTGTCCTTCAATGACAGGTTTTTACGTTTTCAATTTATATTTTAAAACTGACATGAATTAAATTAAATTGTTCTCGTCACGATATGGCTGTAATATTGCCGATGTGACGGTAAATTTTAACTCACTCACTCACTCACTCACAGCAGTATTAGTTCGACTCGAAATGAAACAAAAGCATTGAAAATGATCACACTTATAAAAAGGTTTCTCGGAACATAGATTCATCGGCTCGACCTGTGTATTAAATAAGTAGACGTCGTGTGAGTCCCATGGTGGTATATATATATATATATATGTATATATGGTGATCTACCTTCAGTTGTTGTCTGTCTTTATCCCGTTTTTTATATTCTTTCGTCCTCTACAATTAAACTGTTTTAGATTTAGATACTAGTTTTAAATATCTATCTGTGATAACCTAGTTGTTTTACTGTCCTTTGTTGACAGATTGTTTACCATTCACTATTATATGTGATATTAATGGTTCTCGTCACGATATGGCTGAAATATTATCGATATGACGTTAAATTAACTGACTCACTCACTCACTCAGTCACTCACTCATATTGAATTGTCTGGTGTTTAATTATAAATGTTAGTGTTACAAACTGTTTCTATATTCATGTAATGGTATCCTAGTTGGATTTACGGTCATTCGCTGAAATGTTTGTTTTTGGTTTCTTTTGTTGTTGTTTCAGTTTTTGTTTGTTTTGTTTTGTAATAACTAAGTTCATGTATTCTAGTTATAAAATTATTACTTGTCTTTAGTTACGGCTGAAATATTGCCGATGTGACTATAAATCGTAAGTCACGTACTCTATTGCAGTAAAGTAAACAGTTGTCATGGTGGCTTAGTAAAGATATCTCTGAATGTGATGTGGATGTCTATATAACTATGACTTATTTAAAAGGACCCGTGAAAATGCAGGAGTAGAATAGGCCTTCAGCAACTCATGCTTGTCATAAAATGCGACTATGAGTGTCGTAAGAGGCGACTAACGAGATCGGGTGGTCAGGCTCGTTGCCTTGGTTGACACATCGGTTCCCAAGTGCGCAGATCGGTGCTCAAGTTGTTGATCACAGGATTGTCTGGTCCACTTTCGATTATTTACAGACCGCCGCCATATAACTGTAATATTGCTAAGTGCGGCGAAAAAGTAAACTCACCCACTCACTCATTTATTTAAAAGAAAAAAACGGTCATCGAAGAACAAATAATAACTGGTCGATCACAGATAAGAATCGAAACTAGTCTAGGCTTATTTTAAAATGCAACTAAAACAACTGATATAGATGAACAGCAAGTGAGAGAGGGAGTGAGTTAAAATTTATCGTCACATCGGCAATACTTCAGCCATATCGTGAGGAGAACGATGAATTACAAAAATGTAGATTAATTAATGACATATTGCAAAAACTTGTCGACGAAGGACAGAGAAACTAACTAGAACATCACAGAGAAGAATGTAAAGGAACTGATTAGTTTAACTATAGAGTACAATACAATATAAGAATGGACTATAGATCACCAACAACTATGGGCAGATCTCCACACTAGGGACCATGGCGACTTACATTACTTTTGCGGCACCCGTGGCGAGCCACCTCCTCGTGGTGGGTGCTGGGTCACGCTAAGAGCTCGCCGACACCCCCTTAGTGGACCCGGGGGGACATTTGGTCCACCAACCCGTTTGCCGTGGGTTGCGGTCCGTGTCGGCGGAGGAAGGGATCCTGGTGGTTGAGGGCAACAGGAGCTTGCAACCGTGTTCCTGTTGCTCAGTACACCACTTTGACCCTGACTTCACCTAGACGGGTGGTCGAATGGGCCCGGTTCGACCAATCGGCTGGCCATGCCAAGCCCTGTGCATGGAATCTATATATATTTATCATTGCACAAGTATAATTTGAAATTGATGTAATTTTGGTCTTGGTTTTATTTTTATAAACATGTTTGATTTGAATTATGACGTTTAGAACTTTGTCTAGAGTCTTATGCCCAGAAGGCGGTGGCTCATGGGCTAGTCTGGTGGATCAATTATTCATAATTCTTCTGCTGGAGTATATCATCCCGGTATCCTTGATGCTGCAGGCTGGAGGCCCGCTTGCTTTAGCATTGTCCTTGTGATACTCCGTGGTGGATGGGGAGCTCGGATGATGAAACCTAAATAACTCACCATGGCTGACGAAACCCCCACTAAAAAGAGCAAACATCCTCTTGAAAATGACCCTGTTGATGACCTCAGACCGTCTAAACACATTGACTACTGGCCACGTTTTATTGTCATTGACACCAAAGATAATGCACCTTTAAAGTTAAACCCTTTTGCGGTGTCTAAGGGTATCCAAGGCATTGCTGGTGATGTAAAGAACATTAGAAAATTACGTTCTGGTGCACTGTTGATCGAGTGCGCCAAAAGGCAACAGTCAACGAACCGTTTGAACACTGACACTTTCGTTGGCACTCCGGTTACTGTCACGGCCCACAAAACACTGAACACGAGTAAGGGAATTGTACGTGATCGAGATCGCTTGCTGGCAGACATGTCTGAACTTGATATCGCTTTCGAAATGAAAGATCAGGGTGTATTATTTATCAAACGTTTCACAACCCGTAAAAACAACACAACTATTCAAACTAATACCTATCTGTGGCACCCGTGGCGAGCCACCTCCTTGTGGTGGGTGCTGGGTAACGCTAAGAGCTCGCCGACACCCCCGCTGTGGACCCGGGGGAATATTTGGTCCACCAACCCGTTTGCCGTGGGTTGCGGCCCTGTGTCGGTGGAGGAGGGGATCCTGGTGGTTGAGGGCATGGGAGCAGGACCAGTGTTCCTAATGCTCAACACACCACTTTGGCCCTAACTTCACCTAGACGGGTGGTTGAATGGGCCCGGTTCAACCAATCGGCTGGTCACGCCAAGCCCTGAGCATCACTATATGTAATGGTGCACAAAATTTTGACAATTGTACTGAGTGTATTATTAGGTCTTGGTCGATTTTTGAGTCTTGTGAATTTCAGTTTTACAATCTAGTCAGACAAAACGTTATTCAAAGCCCTGTTTCACTTATTACTAATATGCAGGCTGTTGCTGTGAGAATTATTTTACATGTAGCGTTTACGCTATGCTCACTTTATATTTCGCCATCTTCGATGTTTGCCAAAACTGATCTTCAGGCTCTATGTGACCAAATCCCGAAGCCCTGTATTATAATGGGAGATTTAAATGGGCACAACCCACTCTGGTGTAGTGTAACTACAAACACTAAAGGTAGATTGTTGGAGGACGTTTGTTCTGACAATGATTTATGTATTTATAATGATGGTTCCAACACATATTTACACCGTGGTACAGGGACCTATTCTGCTCTTGACTTGTCATTGACAAATTCAGAACTACTAAATAAATTCGAATGGTCAGTCCATGATGACCTCTGTGGACGTGACCATTTTCCTACTATATTAAAAGCTGTAACTCCATCCGATGTTCCTCCATCATCAAGGCGAAATTTTAAAAAGGCTAACTGGGCTTTATATGAAGCACTGTGTGCTGAAAGACTTAAACCTGAACGTTTTATTGACGTTCCCGATGCTATTAAATGCTTTTCTGAGGAACTGAATGCCATAGCTGATGAGTGTATACCAAATTCTTCTGCAGTTCCACACATAAGAAAACCATGGTTCAACGATGAATGCAAACAAGCTAGGAAGGCAAGGAAAACAGCAGAACATTATTTCAGTCGCCATCCTATGGTGCATAATTTCAGTAAATTTAAAATTTTTAATGCTAAAGCGCGGCGTACTTTTAAACAGAACAAACGTCAATCTTGGCAAAATTATGTATCCAAAATAAATTCTCGGACACCCATGTCCAAGGTATGGAACATGGTCCAGAAAATTAAAGGTAAAGGTACTAAATCTACTGTCCATCATCTTAAACATGGAGATCAATTGCTTACTGATAAATTAGATATTGCGAATAAACTGGGCGAAACTCTCGCTAAACACTCTTCCTCTTCAAATTTTGTACCAAAATTCCAGCAATATCAAAAACAACAAGAAAAGAAAACTATTAATTTCAATTCTGATAATTGGGAAGATTATAATGAAACGTTTCCTATTCATGAACTCCATACTGCTCTTGATGAGGCTCATGACACTGCTACAGGAGCTGATAACATACATTATCAACTCCTTAAGCACTTACCAGAATCCTGCCTAGAAACTCTTCTCAATATTTTTGATGATATTTGGACATCGGGTAACTTTCCTTCTTCATGGCGTGACGCCATAGTAGTACTCACACCTAAACCTGGACGTGATCATACGGATCCATCCAATTATCGTCCGATTTCATTAACTAGCTGTGCTTGCAAGACCATGGAACGCATGATAAATAGTCGACTTAATTGGTACTTGGAAACAAATAACCTTATCACAGATATACAATGTGGTTTCCGGAAACAGGTTTCCGGAACAGGAGTACTGTCGATCACTTAGTGCGTTTAGAATCATTTGTGAAAAACAACATGCTGTGTCTATCTTTTTTGATCTTGAAAAAGCATATGACACAACCTGGAAGTGTGGAATTCTGAGAGATTTACATGACTTCGGCTTGTGAGGTCGTTTGCCTGAATTTATTGCCAACTTTTTAAATGACAGACAATTCCAGGTCCGTGTGGGTTCTACCATGTGTGATCATTACAATCAGGATCAGGGTGTTCCACAAGGCAGTATTTTATCTGTCACTCTTTTTAGCATCACGATCAACAGTCTATCTAAAGTTTTAAAAGATTTAATAGATGGATCTTTATTTGTGGATGATTTTAATATTTCTTGTCGTGGGAAAAATATGCATACCATTGAACGGCAATTGCAGCTTTGTTTAAACAAACTAAATCATTGGTGTCTTGAAAAAGGCTTCAAATTTTCGAAATCCAAAACTAATTGTATACATTTTTGTAGAAAATATAAACCACATAAGGACCCTGAACTATATCTAGATGGCACTCCCATCAAAGTTGTAAAGGAGGCCAAGTTCTTGGGCCTAATCTTTGACTCCCATTTAACATTTCTGCCTCATATCAAGTCCCTTAAAATTAAATGCCTGAAGGTTCTTGCCTTGTTGAAAGTTGTTTCCAACTCAAAGTGGGGAGGGGATCAAGCAACCCTCTTACACCTATATCGATCACTGGTCCGTTCGAAAGTCGATTATGGCTCCATCGTATATGGTGGAGCCTGCAAAAGCAACTTTAAACTTCTTGATTCTGTTCACCATCAAGGCTTAAGACTTTGTCTTGGGTCTCTCCGAACTTTACCTATTGATAGTCTCTACGTTGAGGCCGATGAACCATGTCTTACTCAACGTCGTACAAAATTGTCTTTACAATACATTACTAAATTATATTCTATTGAATCTATCCCTGCATATAACTGTGTGTTCAATCCCCTTTATGAGGATTTGTATAACAAAAAGCCTGCTCTTGTTCCACTGGCTCTTGTTCCACTGGCTGACCTTACTGCTAAAGCAGCACTCAACAAATCTGTGACGCCACTTCTTATTCCATACACTGATTACAAAGTTTGCTTTAGAACTTATATCCGAGCATTTTAGGGCGGTGAGATAAATGGTGAGCGTAAAATTGTAAAGTGAGTCGCACGGCAACAGCGGTAACTCGGTAACTCGGCTATGGATATTATTCTGTTTGATAAGGACTGAAGATCCCCCAGTGACCGGATCACCCGGTGGTGATAAAGAAAGATTAGCATTGAAATGACGTGGGTCAGAAGGGTCAGTGTTATATTTTCAGATCCCTTTGGAGCTCTGTCGCTTTGCTTTTTCGGAATAATCAGGCTTAGGTATATTTTTCCTTTCAGGATTTTGTTGTTCTGTAGGTAGTGATTGAGACTTTGTGGCTGACTGAGATGAGGAATGATCGACTAGGGCTATCCTTGAAAGTACAGTACTACACTGGGACCAGTGACGTGACTGTAACACGCCTCCCACAGAAGCATATTTTGTTCAATCTTGAAACCAGTTTAGTGTCCTGAATTTTTTTTTTGAGATTTATCCGTGGGATGTGTGTCTTTTAGATTTCCCAACTTTTAACCGTTGACTTTCCCACAAACTGACAAGTTTGTGTCAATGTGTGTTTTCAACAACACTACGCCGACACACGTCCCTAGACACACATCAGTCGTTATTGAACGGTGCTTCGGCTACCTGACTCGATCGAAAAACGTTTTAGCCGTCCAATGATATCGCAAGATCATATTTATCACATTAACAAATGTTTATATATTGTTCTTAAAGAATTATTGTTGTACATGTATTTCAAAGGGACTTTACGAGGTTCTATTTTCTGTAATGTAAGCATGTCGTTACCCTGGAGAAGTAGGGTTCAGTGAATTGGCATGACAAGAATCAGGTGTTTCAGGTCACAAGTCGTGTCTGCGGGTGGTTCTTGTTTCGTGATTTATTTTTTTTAATTTGGCATATTTCCTGCAATCACTTGTATCTCGGTTATTCTCTAATTATGCACAGGTTGTTGTACAGTTCTTTGGCGACAAACGTTAATAACCTTTAAATATATTTCATACTTTTTCTAACTTATATAAGGTTGTCTCGTCACGAGGTGGCTGAAATATTGCAGATGTGATGATGTATTTAATTACTTATTCAGTATTGGAGAATTCGGCAACAAGCATCAAAAGATTGCCCCATGAGCCACTATCTTGTGGGCCTGTGACTCTTAGTAAATTAATATTATAGTAGAAAGTGAATTCACATTAGCTGACATGTTTCCCTCGTTTTTAAGTGCAAATATATTACGTAAACAAGATATTGCGAATTTACAGAATGAATCACATGTCCAGGGAAAGTGTAGTCGATATGCTATAAGAAGAATAATATTGTCGGTTCCAATTCGTTCAACTGCCCAACCCCTTCTCTGGCATGGTTAGCCATCCCAGATAAGAGGTTACCCGGTGCTGATACATCTTGCGCCCACCTGTGGAGCTTTGGTCACAAATTCCATCCCTTGTACCTGGAACTCATTAATTATTGTTTATCGCTGAGAGTCTGGGCTACCTTACACGTTTCACGTTTAGCCGTATCACAAGTATACTTACAGAACTGATTTTCTTCCAACAAATCCAGTCTTGGCTATTCGTTGAAATCTGTGGTTGAACAGATACTACATTCTTCAATGTTCTGCAAATCAGCTCCTTTGGGTGGAATTGTACCATACTACAACTAGTTACATGCAAGCATTTAGTGAGGCACTGTAATATCCCGTATGGCTTGAATTCAGCAAGCGGTGCGTCATGACCACATTGCTGTTGCTGTACATAGTTTCTCGTTACAGGGATGTCCTTGATCACATCTACGCTGTACATTGAAACCCACGGCAAGGTGAAATACGCCAATTGCGCTTGAAGTATCATTGTTAAAGACCCAGATGTCAATAGTTCGATATCTTTATCTACAAATTGTTTGTTGCTCAATGTAAAACGTTATGCCAGCAGATATTCACTGCGCAGTGTATCAAACTGAGTACGGATTTCAGGAAACAAGTTCCAAGTCAGTCTTCAGGAAAAGTGTGATCTGTTCAATGTCCCCGTGTGGATTTATGTAATCGGACTAGTCGATACCATCAACAGGGGTTGAGGGGCTTTGGTAGCGGATCTCACCTGTGAGTAGCTGCAGAGCACATATCTGTCCGCGAATTTGTAATAGTAGAGGAACCAAACTATTATGAGGACACACAGATCCTAATCTGTGAAAATGGACTCATCCTGAAACACATAGTCTTTAGGGTAATTCAACTCTTACCTACTTTTTGCAGGAACATCGAGGAGAGTGGGCATTCGTACAGCATATTCATATGATTACATGTTTCGGTAAACTGCTATCTCATTGGTGAGAAAAGGTGGGACACAAACATGCCTTCCACCATGACACCTTCCTGTAAATTGGAAGTGGATTTATCTCAGAGCAAACACTGTCACTGGTAATGATCTTTTCTTAAAGGTTAGTTTTGCAGCAGGCATTACTTTCAATGATTATTTTAAAATGGCCGTTAATGCTTTCCCGTTAATGTCACCTCTTGTAATACAATGTCTTCCATTTGAATATTAGGTACTATTATATACTTGTAAGCACATCAGCTGTGAGCCATATCTGCATATACTGGTTATATTGTATAATAACGTAGAAAAATAAAGCACTTCAACAAAAGTCAACTGAAAAAAAGTAATCAAAAGATGTGACGATAAAGTTAAGCATTCAAACCTGACCGCGTCCTAAATGCGTGTTAAATAGATATTAAGAAATGAAACATCAAATTACGTTTTCTCCTTTTTCTTTAAATGTTTTAAATTATAATTGTATGGTACTAATCAGCGGAAACAGGTATGTAATATCCACAAATCCATACGTGGTAATATCCTCATGCACAATGAAAATTAACAGGACAGACTTAAATTTTAATTCCCTGGTGATTATGAACGACTGCTCATGTTTATGTATGCGGGGGATCAGCAAGCAGTATTGTAGGCTTAATATCCATTGTATTGTTTCTTTATATTCCGATACGTTACCACTTATTCATTCGTCAACCAAATATTTGCGTGGTTTTGCCTTTTAACCGTTGTATCTGACATCAATAGTTACGAAGTTTTCAACTGAGGGGAGATATATATTTTTGATCGGACAGCAATCATAAATTGCTGCATAATAGGAAATTTGCCATACTGACTAATCGACGACGGGGCACTGAGGGGTAAACTATCACTGGTGACATTGTGAAAATTCTGCGTGATTTGTAAAACTGATTTGATTGATTTAAATTGTAAAAGTAACACACTTGGTATTCGTGAAGCCAGCCGCTAGTGCTGTTTGTATTGGTAGGCTAATAGATCTTTCTCCGCCAAAAGACGCATAAATTAAGGAGAATATGACACATTCAGAAATCTAGCGTGATTAGACGATTAGGTAGTTGCTCTCTTGTGGGGAGACACACTTGCCCTCACTGTACTTAAGGCAGTGATCAAGACTCAACATCATATTCTCACTTTCTGCTTCAAAAAGCAACCCACAGTAAAAACATGCATGTTACCGATGTGCACTGAGTGGAATTCTCCATGAATACATGTAAGTCATAAAAACCTGTCGTTTTTGCTCTACCATGCAAGAAACATGATCTAGCTGATATCAGGTTACGCTCTGAACGTTAGCAAGATTTTTGTAATCTCACAGGCAACCATAGCATGATTGAAACAAATTATACATTGGTATGAAATAAATTTCGTTACAAAGGAGTGAATATGTCACATGAGTGAGTGAGTAAATATATAACGTTACATCGGCAATGTGTCAGCCACATCGTGACGAGAAGACACTCACACACACACGCCCCCCCCCCCACACACACCCATACATACATACATACATACATACATACATACATACATACATACATACATGCATACATGCATACATGCATACATGCATACATACATACATACATACATACATACATACACACATGTCCTTTTAATATTCAATAAATACATTGCTTAAAAGATCCTTAACTGTTTTTGCTCTGGAATATTTATTCCTTATGATTAAAAAAAACAATACAGTGAAGCAAGACATGCTTTACCGTGATTCTTTCATCACAGGGGATGCAAAACGGAGGATCCTCACCTTTGAACAGTTATTTATGGATATGCCTTGCGTTGCCAATACGACATGGTCGCATAAAGACCTCTTCAGATCCGGATGGTGATCCACCATCAGCTGTTGGGAACATATGGCCTGTGTTTTATTGTTGTATCGTCATATATAGTTCAACTGTTTTAGAGCTCATTACTAGTTTTAAGATCAAATCTATGATAATCTGAATATTGTACTGTCCACTGACAGGTGTTCACAACTTCCTAACTTACTCTGCATAAAATGTATTGTTCTGGTCACGCTATTGCTGAAATATTGCCTATATGACAATACATATTAACTCACTCACTCACTTGTGCTATAAACCAAAGGGGATTCAAAGGTGAACACAGGTACAGAGTGCCCCTCGCCGTCACGTTTTGCTTCAACAAGCAATTGTTCATTACCATTCACCAAATATATGGGCGTAGCAGTAACTGTACCATCAGTGTTTTAGTTATAGTCGTTAACAATTTTAGTCCTTCTACCACAGTCACTACCTTCAGGTGTTTGTGATCTAGAGCCTGTTCTTATTTTGTACTGACTATAGTGATTTGATTTTACGACAGCGTACTAGTTTTAAATTTATGTGTCTGTGATACGCCTTCGATGGCAGGTATGTTCTAACTTAATTGGGTTTTTTTCTTTTTCATATTGATATAAATCAGATTGTCCTCGGCACGATATGGCCGAGATATTGACATTGTGATGCTAACTGATAATTCACTCACTCGTTCAATCACTCTACCACAGAAAAAGTCCTGATTCAACGAAAATATGCCCTCACCATCATGGATGTTGTACCCTTTGGTTGCAGTACTCTCGCCTTGAGCGAAATATAGGACCACTCCAAACTTTCCCTTTGTGTATAGGAAAACCTTTTTGGGGTTTACAATTGAATGACAAATTGGGTATATAAAAGAAACAAATTCCTTGAAGTGACAAAATGAAGCGTGAAGGTATGATGAAGGGACACGTTTTTAAGGATGTACAACTTGACGCGTCGTTATTACATCGACAATTTTGGGTGTATATACTCATACATTTCATGTATATATGGTAGATAAAAAGTTGACCATCAAATACATCTACCATGAATGTACATATACATTTCAATCCTGTCTATCCTTCCCTGCACCTGAGGACTTGGACTCTAGATCTTGATTAGAAGGTACGTATAGATAAGGATCACACCCCACATCTTTCCGAATACATATGTGCAAATAATTTTGTGCTTTGTAATACACTGTGCTGTGTCATATTTATAATGTTCAGTATACGAGGGAAATCACTTAGTGCATTGGACATAAATTTCATCAGCAAACAAGGGACTCAAAGTCCTTTGATTTCGAATCCGAGTTGTGATCCAGTCAGTCAGTTCTGGAATGTATGCAATCTAGTTGTTCACGTCTGTAAAGTCTCGATCACTATAAAGTAGCCATCACTATAAAGTAGCAATCTATTAATTTTGGTAGTCTATGTTCGTTGTCATCGGGGTGGGTATCCATGGACATGTGATTTTCCATATGGTGATTCCGTAAGTCTCCTTTAGATTATTAATTTCAACATCCGCGCTCCCAAATACCACAGAAT
This sequence comes from Haliotis asinina, assembly GCF_037392515.1. Taxonomy (NCBI): domain Eukaryota; kingdom Metazoa; phylum Mollusca; class Gastropoda; order Lepetellida; family Haliotidae; genus Haliotis; species Haliotis asinina. The sequence goes on along the minus strand of NC_090280.1, from coordinate 48,205,300 downwards.
ATCGAATATGCAGTGCTTCAATCAAGTGGGTATCCGACTTGCAGCAAGGATACAAATGTGACACACTACTTCCGAGGGCCTGGCATATCAACCCGATGGATGAACCCAGGACTATTCCACAACACGTAAAGTAGAAGTAAAGGTCGAAACGGTGCTCTTCATATCACATCACCTTCAGAGGTTCTAACTCTAGTGAGTGAGTTAATATTGATCGTCACATCGGCAATACTGCAGCCGTATCGCGACGAGAACAATTATAATTGCATTGTATATCAAGAAAATTAGAACCTAAACCCCTGTTGACGACGAACAGTAAAACCACTAGTATATCACAGATAACCATTTAAAACTAGTAATTATGTCTGAAAGATTTGACTATAGAAAACAAAACAATATGGACTTCAGGGAATGTACCTATTCCAAATCTGTCTAGAATCATACTCATCCACCTAACTAGAGACCCATATCGCTAACCAGTTGCGTCCGTAAAACATGTAACGAATGGCAAACAATGGGGTAACATTGTTATAAGGGTAACGCTATAGGGTAACATTGTAACAATGTAATAACCTTATTACAAATATTCAATGTGGTTTCACGTAAAATCGTAGCATCATTGGTCATTTGGTACGTTAGGATCCTTTGTGAAAAATCAATAGTAGAAAATAACTACATGCAGTATCAGTCTTCTTTAATCTCGAGAAAGCATACGATAACACCTGGCAGCATGGCATTTTCAATGATTTACATGATTTTGGTTTCAGTGGGCGTTCATCTTTTTTTTATATCACACTTTTTAACCGACAAGCAATTTCAATTTCGAGTGGGTTCACCCCTGTCAGACGATTATAATCAAGATCAGGGTGTCATGCAAGGCAGTGTATTTGTCTCTCACACTGTTTAGAATTAACATCAACATTGCATCCAAGGTTTTAAATGATTCAATAATTGATGGATTACTTTTCAGAGATGATTTAAATATTTCTTATCGCTGTCAAAGAATACAGCATGGTAATGAACGGCAACTGCAGTTGTGTTCAAACAAAATTTATAAGTGGTATCTTGGAAACGGTTTTAAGTTTTCTAAATGCAAAACTACTTGTATACATTTTTGTAGAGTGTATGAGTTGATGTTTACCGTCACATCGGCAATATTGCAGCCATATCGTGACGAGAACATTTCACTTAATAAAATGACAAAAGTAAAGAGTAAAAGCTGGCGACAATGGACAGTAAAAATACTAGACTATGAACGTAAAACTAGTATGTAAAACTAAAACACTGTAACGAGAGAAGACAATACAATATATAACACGGGTTATAGATCACCAACAACTGAGGGTAGATAACCATACTAGGGACCGTGGGGACTTACATTACTTTTGCTACCTACATGGAACCTTGCTGGATTTACATCATCCCCTCAGCCGCTGACCATTATAAGACGATTTACTTTGAAAGTTCTGGCTGGGACTTACGTACACATTTTTGTAGAAGGTATAAACCGCATAACTGTTTCTAAATGGCACTACCATTAAATATATTATGCCACATATTACAACCTAATGCCTGAAGGATTTACTAATAGTTGTTTCCGATTCCAAGTGGGGAGGGGAGCAAGCAACCCCTTACTGCTTTATCAATCTTTATGGTTTCATCGTTTATGGTGGAGCTTGCAAAGGCGACCTAAACCTTTCAGATTCTGTCCACCATGAAGTTCAGGCACTGTGCCTTGCCTCCTTTCGAACTTCGCCTGTTGACAGTCTCTATGTCGAGGCTGATGAGCCATCTCTTTCACAATGCCGTACAAAACTAGCTTTACAACATGTAATAAAACAATATTACAGCGAGTCAAATCCTGCAAAGAAATGTATCTGGAAACCCCTCTTGAAGATCTATATAACAGGAAGTCTTCTCTTGTTCCGTCTCTTGGTATACGAATTAAACCAATCATTTCTGCTGCCGCTATTGAGCTGGAAAATGTATCTCCTTCCAATCTTGTTTATACTCCTCCTTGGCAACTGGTGAGACCTGAGGTTGACCTAACTCTGACAAAGTTTAAGAAATCTGATACAAACAAGAATATATTCAATTAAGAAGTAAATACAGTACATACAAATCCATATTCACAGGTGAGTCTAGATCATCCATATAGATAATTAAGATGTAACGGGGACAAATCATGACAAGACGTGATTAATAATATCATCAAGGTAGAAATTCAATAACTGGATAGAAATGGTCGTAGAGGGTAAGGTTAAGTTGATATTGATGTGGAGCCAAGTCGAGAGTCGGGGGTACTCGTCTGAGCCCAAAACTGGGGTCGAGGGCATGTACACACTCATTTGATTGTCACTAAAAAGATAAACCCAGGGCACCAGCATTCCGACTAAGACTGAAGTTTTGAGGCCGAAGTCCCTAATTAAGTACCAAGCAGAGTAGGTTCAAACAGCATCTCTAAGGTTGATTAAAACGCTATTGAAAGAACATCCCCGTCTGGCGAGCTAGGGGAACTACGGTAAAGGTCCAAAGGTCCTGACACTGTACCTCTCGTACATACTAAGTCATCAGGACCTAAGTACGAGTTCCGGTAAAAGTCATCCCAGGTGTGGAATAACTGACAGGTAAAACAACTACGAGTCCGGTAAAAAGACATCGTTAAAGAACTCTTGCGCCTGTTCTGTGCTGCCAGCATCACAACTGTTCTCCCACAACTTGCTCTACCATGATTTCCAATATGCTCTGTCAAAGTTCACACTTCAACCGCACAGGCTGAGTGAACGGTGGTCAAACAGAATCCATCTGTGATATATACGTTGGCTTATACTGACAAGTACATTACAGGAACAACAGTAAAAAAAGACCTGACCGCAGACAGTTCAGGGATGGTGCAATTACATAGACTACAGGTGCAATACAGTAAACTAACCTGAAACCTATGACAAGTCAGCTCCTTTACTCACGAGTAACGTTACCACGTCTTTATGTCCGTATTTTTCTGCCAGCATCACTGGTGTCATATCCTGCACTCCTCTACAGTTGATATCTAATACATTCTGTGAGAGGACATACCTCACGACCTCCAAACGTCCTTCCTGACAGACCAAATGAAGGATGTTGTTCTTGCCATCATATGTGAGTGACAGATCGGCGTTATTCTGTACAAGTAACTCAACCACTTCCTTGTGTCCCCTTTGTCCTGCTGACATCAATGGGGTCATATTCCCATAGCCTCTGCTGTTGATGTCCGACATATTCTGTGAGAGCACATACGACACCATCTCAACGTGTCCACCCCGGCAGGCATAGTGAAGGATGGTGTCACCTCCATTATCCACCAATATCAGATTATGGATTGTACTCACAATTAGATCCACCACACCTGTATGTCCCCTTAACGCTGCTCCTAGGATAGGTGTCATCGTCTGAAATCCTCTACTGTTGATGTTCACCATATTCAATGAGAGGACGTACTTCACCACTTCAACATTTCCACCCCGACAGGCATAGTGGAGAATGTTGTCACCTCCCCCATCTAACTGTGTCACATCAGCTCCTTTACTGACGAGTAACTTTATCACATCTGTATGCCCCGTTAATGCTGCCCTCATTAGCGGGCTCATCTTCTGAAATCCTCTACTGTTCATGTCCGATATATTCTGTGACAGCACATACGTCACCACTTCTACATGACCACCCCGGCAGGCATAGTGAAGGATGGTGTCACCTCCATTATCCACCAATATCAAATGTTTGCCTGTATTCACCAACAACTCCACCACATCTTTGTGCCCCTTTAACGCTGCTCCTAGGATCGGTGTCATCGTCTGAAATCCTCTACTGTTGATGTTCACCATATTCAATGAGAGGACGTACTTCACCACTTCAACATTTCCACCCCGGCAGGCATAGTGGAGAATGTTGTCACCTCCCCCATCTAACTGTGTCACATCAGCTCCTTTACTGACGAGTAACTTTATCACATCTGTATGCCCCATTAATGCTGCCCTCATTAGCGGGCTCATCTCCTGAAATCCTCTACTGTTGATATTAACCATTTTCTGTGAGAGGACATACTTCACCATTTCAACATTTCCACCTCGACAGGCATAGTGAAGAATGTTGTCACCTCCATTATCTGCTAATGACACATAAGCTCCTTTACTCACAAGTAAGTCTATCACATCTTTATGTCCATCTTTTGCTGCGATCAATACTGGTGTAATATTTTCTCTCCACCCACTGTTGATGTTCACAGTATTCTGTGAGACGATGAACTTCACCGCCTCTATGTTTCCTTCCCGGCAAGCAGACTTAAGCATGTTTCTGTGTTTGTAATATCTGAGTGACCCATCAGGTCTCTTACTAAGGAGTACGTGTACCACTTCTCCATGTTTGTACTCCTTTGCCACCATAATCGGTGTCATATTCTTTGATCCTCTTCTGTCAACATCAACCATATTTTTTGAGAGGATGTACTTCACCACCCCGGCATCTCCCCCTCGACAGGCGCAGTGAAGGACGTTATCACCTGTTTCATCCACTAGTGACACGTCAGCTCCTTTGTCAACAAGCAACTCCACCACGTCCTTGTGTCTGTTCTCGGCTGCCATCATCACAGCTGTTCTCCCGCACCGCACCCTACCGTTGATATCCAACACATTCTGCAAAAGGACATGATTGACCACCTCCACATGTCCACCCAAGCAGGCCGAGTGAAGAATGGTTAGACCGAATCTATCTGTGATTGACAAGTTGGCTCCTTTGCTCACAAGTAACTCAACCACTTTTTTATGTCCCTCGCCAGCTGCCCATATCACGGGTGTTCTACCAATCCATTCTTGACAGTTAATGTCCTCATGACCTTGGGACAAGATGTCTTTTACCTTAAGGAGGTCCCCTGCCTTACAGGCGCTGTTTAGTTCACAAGACAAAGTCTCTGCAACACAAGTTTTCCGTTCATATATATTGGAAAAGATTATGAAGGTTACAAAACTAAAATTGCAGGATATCATATGATGTCGTCATTGCTAGCTCTTTGTCATATATTTACATCATTATGTTCGGTTATAAGTATGATCAGGTTTTACGAAAGGAAGCTTCAAATTACAATTAGATAATGGAAGGTCAATTCACATAACTCCATGTGTATTTTTTCTCAAGTTACAGTGACGTGAGCAGGGACAATATGTACCATCACACTTGTTCATCAGTATATCTCTATTGATGAAAGTCAATTCTATGCCACCCTATGTCCATGTCTGACTACCCGTTGCAGTAATGCAAGCCTGAACACGACCACGATGAGATTATTCGAATTGACATATTGTTCCCCATCTTTATCCCTGACTGATGTTGGTGACATGCCGCATATGTGTTTTTTAAGAGGGTTGCCCACATATGATTGAGACCAAGACACATCGGACGGGACGGTTGAACGGGAATGTGTGAGTTGATGTTCTGAATGTTCTACATGAACCTTGACCAAACAGGTCTGGAATTAATACATGACAATTTTATGGATAGCAACTTCTTGGGTTTATTTTCACGACGTTTCGGGGCTTACCCCAGCCCCCTCATCAGGTTGAGCTGAACTGAACAGTAAGCTAGGATAAGCCCCGAAACGTCGTGAAAATAAACCCAAGAAGTTGCTTTCCATAAAATTGTCATGTATTACTATGCCAACTTCTAAATACCTTTGAAGAATCAGGTCTGGAATTGTCAGCTGACCAGTTCACATGACTTTTGACAAATGAGAACAAATCAAATCGACAATAATAATGAGCCTCGTTTTGACATCACTGCTGGCACCTGCCCAAACAAAGGTTCTCCAAAGTCTGATGTGATGAGGCACCCGTGGCGAGCCACCTCCTCGTGGTGGGTGCTGGGTAACGCCAAGAGCTCGCCGACACCCCCGTAGTGGACCCGGGGGGATATTTGGTCCACCAACCCGTTTGCCGTGGGTTGCGGCCCTGTGTCGGTGGAGGAGGGGATCCTGGTGGTTGAGGGCAATGGGAGCAGGACCAATGTTCCTATTGCTCAACACACCACTTTGGCCCTTACTTCACCTAGACGGGTGGTAGAACTGGCCCAGTTCTATCAATCGGCTGGTCACGCCAAGCCCTGAGCTACAACTATTTCATGCTCAAAATTTATGAAACTGGTAATTTGATTTTTCATGCTTGGCTCTTTGGAGATTGTAATTTGAAATTCATCATTTTATATCTGTTTTTGCCTAGAGTCGTATGCCCAGAAGGCGGTGGCTCATGGGCCAATCTGGTGGAAATATTAATCTTTTGATTTTTCTACTGGAGTATATCATCCGGGTATCCTTGGTGCTGCAAGCTGGAGGCCCGCTTGCTTTGGCATTGTCCTTGTGATACTCCGTGGTGGGTGGGGAGCTCGGATGATGAACCATTTAAAACCAACTATGGCTTACGAAACCCCCATTAAAAAAGCAAAACGTCCACTGGACCCTGATGAAGATGATAATGAACACAGACCGACCCAATCAATTGACTACTGGCCACGCTTTATAGTGATCGAGACTCATGATAAGACACCACTAAAGTTGAACCCGTTTGCAGTATCGAAGGCTATTCAAGGCATTGCGGGTGATGTCAAAAATGTTAGACGCTTGCGTTCAGGAGCTCTTCTCATTGAATGTAGTAAACGACAGCAAGCTACAAACCTGATGACAACTGAAATGTTGGTAGGAATTCCTGTGTCAGTCTCAGCTCACAGGACGCTCAACACTAGCAAAGGCATAATTCGAGATCGTGATCAGTTGTTTGCGGACATGACGGAATTAGATATTGGGACAGAGATGAAAGATCAAGGTGTCATGCATGTCAAAAGGTTTACAACCCGGAAAAATAAAGAAACTGTTCCAACAAACACATACTTGTTTTCTTTTTCCTCGCCAACTGCTCCAAAATCTGTGAAAGCTGGATACTGTAACATCGCTGTTGATACCTATGTTCCTAACCCATTAAGGTGTTTTAAGTGCCAAAAATTTGGACATGGAGTGAATAGTTGTACATTGTCTGTCACGTGTGCTCACTGTGGTGAGCAGACACATACAACAGAAGATTGTACCAACAACTTTAAGAAATGCGTTAACTGCGCCGGAAGTCACTCGTCTTTCTCAAAAGACTGTCCAGTTTGGAAACGGAACATGGAAATCAACAAAATCAAATATACTCAAAACATTAGCTTTGCAGATGCAAAAAAACTTGTCCAAAGATCAGACTTAACAGAAACTTATGCTTCTGTTACCCGAACATCGCCTTCGCCAACCGTGAATGTAATCAAGTCTTCTGTTTGCTGTCAAACCAACTTAACATGGATTAATACTGACACTCCTCAGACTTTGCTACCTGAATCATCCACTCAAACTGCTGACGTACTTCCGGAGCCCATGGGTGTTCAGGATGTACCTTGTACACAGGAGAAATTATCTCAGACAAATGCAAAACGGACGTCTCAATCCAATGTGAAAGAAACTGAGAAAAACAAGCTTAAATCTAGATGTGAATCTTCACAAAAGGGTAAAAGTGGAAGAGCCTCAAAGGGGTCTAGTAACAAAATCCAACTTTTTAATAAGTTCGGATCCTTGGAAGATATGGATGTTTCCGAAAACATCCAAACAAGGGCACATAGCTTGTCGCCCTCCAAAAGAGTGCGGGGTAGATCCCCAATAAATCCCCCCAAAAGATAGTTTATTCCAATAATATTGTACAGTGGAACTGCAGAGGACTGAGGACTAATTTACATGAATTACAGCTAATAGTCCAAGATTTTACACCTTCAGCGTTATGTCTCCAAGAGACATATTTAAAACAAACAGATACATTTGACCTTCGTCATTTTAATACATATCATTGTTTTTCACCTCCGGGTGATAGAGCCTCTGGTGGATCATCCATTCTAGTCAGACAAAACGTTATTCAAAGCCCTGTATCACTTATTACCAACATGCAGGCTGTTGCAGTGAGAATTACTTTACATGTAGCATTTACGCTATGCTCTCTCTATGTTTCGCCGTCTTCAACGTTTGCCAAAACTGATCTTCAAGCTCTATATGACCAGCTCCCGAAGCCCTGTATTATAATGGGAGATTTAAATGGGCACAACCCACTCTGGGGTAGTGTAACTACAAACACTAAAGGGAAATTGTTGGAGGACTTTTGTTCCGACAATGATTTATGTATTTATAATGATGGTTCCAACACATATTTACACCCAGGTACTGGGACTTATTCTGCTCTCGACTTGTCATTGACAAATTCCGAACCATTAAATGAATTCGAATGGTCAGTCCACAATGACCTGTGTGGAAGTGACCATTTTCCTACTATATTAAAAGCTGTAACTCCATCTGATGTTCCTCCATCATCAAGGCGGAATTTTAAAAAGGCTAATTGGGCTTTATATGAAACACTGTGTGCTGAAAAACTAAAACCAGAACGTTTTATTGACGTTCCTGATGCTATTAAATCTTTTTCTGATGAACTGAATTCCATAGCTGATGAGTGTATACCAAATTCCTCTGTAGTTCCACACATAAGAAAACCATGGTTCAACGATGAGTGCAAACAAGCTAGGAAGGCAAGGAAAAAAGCAGAACATTATTTCCGTCGCCATCCTATGGTGCATAATTTAAATAAATTTAAAATTTTAAATGCTAAAGCACGGCGTACTTTTAAACAAAACAAACGCCAATCTTGGCAAAATTATGTGTCCAAAATAAATTCTCGGACACCCATGTCCAAGGTATGGAACATGGTCCAGAAAATCAAAGGTAAAGGTACTAAATCTACTGTCCATCATCTTAAACATGGAGATCAATTGCTTACTGATAAACCAGATATTGCTAATAAACTAGGTGAAACCCTTGCTAAACACTCTTCCTCTTCTAATTATGTACCAAAATTCCAGCAATATCAAAAACAAGAAGAAAAGAAAACTATTAATTTCAATTCTGATAATGGGGAAGATTATAATGAAACGTTTTCTATTCATGAACTCCATACTGCTCTTGATCAAGCTCATGACACTGCTACTGGAGCTGATAACATACATTATCAACTCCTGAAGCACTTACCGGAATCCTGCCTAGAAACTCTTCTCAATATTTTTGATGATATTTGGACATCGGGTAACTTTCCTCCGTCATGGCGTGACGCCATAGTAGTACCAATACCTAAACCTGGACGTGATCATACGGATCCGTCCAATTATCGACCTATTTCACTAACTAGCTGTGTTTGCAAGACCATGGAACGCATGATAAATAATCGACTTGTTTGGTACTTGGAAACAAATAATCTTATCACAGATATACAGTGTGGTTTCCGTAAAAACAGAAGTACTGTCGATCACTTAGTGCGTTTAGAATCATTTGTTAAAAACGCACTAATTAATAAACAACATGCTGTGTCTATCTTTTTTGATCTTGAAAAAGCATATGACACAACCTGGAAACATGGTATTTTGAGGGATTTACATGACTTTGGTTTGCGAGGTCGTTTGCCTCAATTTATTGCCAACTTTTTAAATGACAGACAATTCCAGGTCCGTGTGGGTTCTACCCTGTCTGATCATTACAATCAGGATCAGGGTGTTCCACAAGGCAGTATTTTATCTGTCACTCTTTTTAGTATCAAGATCAACAGTTTATCAAAAGTTTTAAACGATTCAATTGATGGATCGCTTTTCGTGGATGATTTTAATATTTCTTGTCGAGGTAAAAACATGCATACTATTGAACGGCAACTGCAGTTGTTTTTAAACAAAATAAATAAATGGTGTCTTGAAAACGGCTTCAAATTTTCGAAGTCCAAAACTAATTGTATACATTTTTGCAGAACATATAAGCCACATAAGGACCCAGAACTATCTCTAGATGGCACTCCCATCAAAGTTGTAAAGGAGGCCAAGTTCTTGGGATTAATTTTTGACTCACATTTAACGTTTCTACCACATATCAAATCCCTCAAAACTAAATGCCTGAAGGCACTTGACTTGTTGAAAGTCGTTTCAAATTCTAAATGGGGAGGGGACCAAGCTACCCTCCTGCAACTTTATCGATCACTGATCCGGTCAAAACTTGATTATGGCTCCATTGTCTATGGTGGAGCCTGTAAAAGCAACCTGAAACTTTTAGATTCTGTTCACCATCAAGGTCTAAGACTTTGTCTTGGCTCCTTTCGAACTTCACCTGTTGACAGCCTGTACGTTGAGGCTGATGAGCCATCTCTTGAGCAGCGACGTATCAAATTAGCTTTACAGTATGTAACAAAATTATATTCCAGTGAGTCAAACCCTGCATATAACTGTGTTTTCAGTCCTCTGTGTGAGGACTTATACAATATGAAATCTTCGCTTGCACCGCCTCTTGGTTTAAGAATTAAACCATTTCTTGCTGCTGCCGGCATTGAGCTGGAAAATATAGCTCCTTCCCGTCTTCTCTCTTCTCCTCCTTGGCAGTTGGTTAGGCCCCAAGTGGACCTAACACTGACTACATTTAAAAAATCAGAAACTAATGAATTACAGTATAAACAAGAATATCATGAATTGAAACATAAATATAGCAGTTATAAATCCTTATTTACAGATGGGTCCAAGGACGGTGGCGCGGTGGCTTGTGCCACTGTCATTGGATCCAGAACAATATCTTCTAGATTACCAGACAACAGTTCTATTTTTACCGCTGAGGCTAACGCCATATTAACAGCTCTTAAATATATTCAAAGACGCCATAAACATAAACAATATATAATCTATTCCGACTCTCTTTCTTGCCTTCAGGCTATTAAAAATATTTCTTGTAAACATCCACTTTTAATAGAAATAATTGAATTATATAATGATCTTGCTACTGGCCAATGCGACATCGTCTTCTGTTGGTTACCCAGCCACGTTGGCATTTCCGGTAACGCAATGGCCGATCTTGCTGCTAAGGCAGCACTTAACAAATCTGTGACACCACTTCTTATTCCTTATTCTGACTACAAAGCTAGCATTAGAGCTTACACTCGTGATCTGATGCAGAAGAAGTGGGACACCCAAGTAGGTATAAATAAACTACATGAAATAAAACCTTACATTGGTTATACATACTTGGGTTGTCAGTCCAGATTTGAAGAAGTCATTTTGCGACGATGTCGCATTGGCCATACAAGATACACTCATGCATACCTTTTAAAAGGTGAGGATCCTCCGTTTTGTATCCCTTGTGATGAGAGAGTCACGGTCAAGCATATTCTGCTTGACTGTGTTGAATTCTCCATCACAAGGGATAAATTTTTCAATGTCAAAACTATCAAGGACCTTTTTAGCACTGTTAGTTGTCATTTAATTATTGGTTTTTTAAAAGAAATTGATTTTTTGGTGGAATTTTGAAATTATGTTGTGTAAATAGATGCATTTTAATGATTGGTAGTTTGAATTAGTAACTTGAATCTTTGGTGGCTGTACCCTCAAAGGGGGTTGAAGTATTGTAAAATTATTGTCCTCCTGAGAGGGTACGTAAGTCCACAAACATTCACAGTAAATTTAAGTCTACCAGGATTTTAATCGTAGCATTCATGTTCTTTTAATTTCGGCTAACTTTTCATACAATCGCCAGCAGCTGAAGGGATGGTGTAAATCCAACTAGGGACCATGCAGGTAGCAAAGGTACTGTAAGTCCCCATGGTTCCTAGTGTGGTGATCTACCTTCTGTTGTTGGCGATCTATAGTCTGTTTTTATATTGTATTGTCTAAATAGTGGTATTAGTTTTAACTTTCCATGCTAGTTTTAATTGAAATTGTGATATTCTAGTTGTTTTACTGTCCTTCGTTGACGGGTTTTTATGATTTATATATGCTCTTTTTCATTGTTGAATGTTCTCGTCACGATATGGCTGAGATATTGCCGATGTGACGTTAAGTATTAACTCACTCACTCACTCACTGATGTGATGACGAAAATGTGAACATGTTGCCGACTTTCATTTAAATTTCTCATTCGTCACGTATAGTCTCCTATCGTATTACTGTGAAATACGCCTGTTTCCAATAAATACGTTTGGTCATTAATGAATCAACAACCTACGGTGGAATGGACGCGCTCTGCCACAAGGTTCTCTTCATCTATTTCAAATTGTGCTGTATGGAAGCGGTTAAAGTGACGATGATATGTGAAGCACTACTACTAGACATTAGTGGTTGAACTTGCCATATAATCTGCATCTACTTTGACTCGTTGTTTAAAACAGGACGTAACCAGAAATCAGTCCCTGAATGAGTGAGTTGTCAAATAAAGAAATTAACAACTGTGTTGTAAAAGTTTACGAATCCATACACATTTCTATGATATAGTTACACTAGCAGTATATAATACAGCGGCAGTACAAATTCCACTTCAAAAATCAGCTTAGACTGATAGATACTTGGGGTTCTAGTACGTTCCTCTTCTCTGACATAGAATATAGCACGATCTTAACATAGCGCACTGTCGCCCATGGGGTGTGTACAGGGTCTTAATAGTGATAATTATATTATCTGTCCCTGCTGAGGTGTGCTGGGGCCCACAGTCTCTAAGCCGGTTGAATTTATATTGGAGAGAGAGGAGGTTCATGTCTTCTGTCACTTGAGTTTTTTGATCATGCAGCGGTTAATGAAGTTGTTGTCGCGATGAGCTCACGACCAGTTCAAAGGGCCGGAGATGGTCTCTGAGAATTTCTTCCGTCATGATAGTATACATTGGTATGGCAGCTTCCCATTTTAAGATCGATTTAAATCCAGCCTCTGTTCACACTACTCAGTAAAGTATTTGAGACTGTTCAACGGTGATAATTTTTATCGGGATTTGTGCCTTTCCGTGTACCAAAGTCCCATCACCAGTGGGAGGAAGGCTGTAGAAGTGACAGTGTAATTTACCCGTCTGTTAGTAGCATTTTCAGGGGTCAGTATTGACTGGGAGGAGTACGTTCCATTTCAGGAATACAAATGCTCTATCTGGGCCGACCAGGGACTAACATAGGCCACCAGGCCTTTGTTCTTGTTATTGTTGTTGTTGTACTGTAACACTATGGTATACTCCCTTTGTAAAAAAAATGAAATAAAATAAAGTTCGTTATTTTTGTAAGTGTACTCAACGTTTGGACACACATTTGTCAGTTTGTGACATATCCTTTTTGTTTGTTGACTTCATAAATACGTCCTGCGGTACCTATGTCTGTATGTATGTAATGCTCCGTAAAACGTAGCAAATCTACCGCACGTTTATTGACGTGGGGCTCATACCTTCGACACAGACCTTTCCACATCCACCTTCCACACAGTGGGACTGCAAACTACAGACTTTGGACCCACAATGTTCAGACAAGACCTTTAAACAATAAGAGTAGTATGAGCAAGAGAGTAAGGGTAGACACGTTTACACGTTAATCGCACAATCGGGAAAAGCAGGACGTTATGGCTGTTATGGCATTATTATAACCAGGGGCATTATAACTTTCAAAATCAAATTTAAACTTACGAATTTTTTAAAAGCAGTATTTCTGTTATTTTAAAGCTCGACTAAATCTTCTTACAAACGCCTGTGTTAAATCATGTATTGTCCAAATTGTCCAATTTCTTGTACATATGCTAGTTTCAAATTGGACTTGTGACAGGCTTGACGTTTTGCTGTCCTTTGACGACGGGTTTTATCGTATGTGGATATTCTTCAGAATCAAATTTGTTCTCTTCACGATATGACTGAAATATTGCCTATGTGAGGGTAAATATTAAATCACTGACACGTTATGGTGCACCGTATTTAAGAGTACAGTGGTTATGCATAATCAGACATAACAACTGTTTAAAACACGGTCTATTAGCTTACAGAAGGCCATGACTAGAGATCTTAGGAACGTGTCACGGTATGTCAGCTTTGGAATCAACTCAACACTTACGCTATATATGTCTATACACAATGCCATTGAATATTAAAAGATACCAAGCAATGAGTTGCCTGGAGACACTGGTTGATGATAGTTATTATGATTATCATTTATTTTGATTGAAATTACATTTACACAATGGATAAATGTATTTTACAGTAGTCCAACATTGTAATTTCAATCTGCACACAATCAGCACATACTAACATACCGTCGCACATAAACTACACAGACATACATACAAAAAGCAAACACACACACACACATACACACACATCGACAGCAAACAGCATACAGAGCATACACATACACACAAGACGGACTCCTACATAACATTCACCGACCCACACTGACACGCAGTCACACATAGCATACACAAACACACACTGACATACATAGCATACACATGCACACAGAGACAATTCCACATAACATACACCAACCGGCACTGACACACATAACCTACACCTACACATCGAATCAAAGTTAAACATAACATACACAGAGTCACGACCCACAAACACTGACACACATAGCAAACACAGACAAAAACTGACACATATACATGCAACATACACAGACACAAAATCACACATAACATACACAGACACGCAGTGTCACGTATAACCTGCACAGGCGCAAACAGAGACACATGACATATTAAGACAAACACTGGCACAAACACACAATCACACATAACATACACTGACACATATAATAGACACCGATACACACTGGAAACTGTTACGAGAGTGTACACAGACACACATTGACACATATAACATGCATAGACACAGAATCACATATTATGTACAAAGTGACACACTGACATAATCCCTCATGACATACTCAGACACACATCTTCATACATAACATACACACAATCACATATATCATGCACAGACACACACTGATATACAACAACACATACCATACACACAATATAACACATAACACACAGACATGCGCGATAATACATGACAAACACAAACACACAACAACTCACATCTCCACGCACCGACTCATATCATAATCAATATAATAACATAGCTTACATTGTGCTGAGTCTCAGACAGGACACTATATAGTCCTGCTACCTCACTTCTCTTGAATTCGTCACTTGACCAACGACAGTAGGAAAATATGAAGGAATCTTGGACACATTCAGTTTGGCACAACCTCATAGCAATAGTTCTCAAAACGACAGATCGGCCCTCTGTATTCTCTGCCAACTGAAGTCCACATTCCCTGGTGCTGGATATGAAAAGTGTTATGTAACCACATGCTGTGAGAAAGAATCGTAGACTTACACTTGAGGAAATCCACATCATCCTGTTTTCATGGATGACTACAGAGTCCACAAATTCATTAGAAACTGAAAAAAATTAAAAAGAGTCAAGTTATAACCTCCAGGTAGACCATCGATCTTACGTCACCGTTTACAGAGAACCACCTGTAAATTTACACAGAAGTTGACTTTTAATAGAGCAATGCAACGTACACCTTTAGACGTTTGACCCGTGAAGGTCCCGGGGTAGAATAGGCCTTCAGCAACCCATGGTTGCCGTAAAAGGCGACTATGCTTGTCGTAAGAGGCGACTAACGGGATCGGGTGATCAGGCTCGCTGACTTGGTTGACACATGTCATCGGTTCCCAACTGCGCAGATCGATGATCATGTTGTTGATCACTGGATTGTCTGGTCCAGACTCGATTATTTACAGACCGTCGCCATCTAGCTGGAATATTGCTAAGTGTGACGTAAAACTAAACTCACTCACTTACTCACCTTCAGACGTTTAAGCAGATGGTGCAAACTGTCTGAAATACGTCCTTGGGTGACATTTTAGAAGTTCGGAAGTAGAATGTATAGAACAAACTTTATGGACAACAACTTTTATTTCGTGAGTGCTACGTTTTTGCGAGCAGCTACAGGAATCTTTGTCGAAGCGGTGTACTCACGAAATAAAAGAAGTTATCCATAATGTTTGCTCCATATATCATGAAATACGTTCTTGTTGCTGCAATAAAAGTGGTATCAATATGCCAGTCACCTTTCAACAGTTCGATCTATATTGATATTTGCTATATGTATATGTCCATATTTACCCTGTATTTCGTCACTATGTCTGAAATATTGCCGATATGGCTAAATATTCACTCCCTCCTCACTTACTCACTCACTCACGCAGATACGCAGACACGCACACACAGCCCCATCCTCTACACTACGCTCAAACTAACAGTACCAACCTGTTCACCACCCTCAAACCAACAGTCACCACCTCTACACCACCCTCAAAAACGAGAGTGTGTTTTGTGTGGTTTGTATAATTACTAATTGAGTCGTACTTGTTATTTGGTCACAATGTTTAGAGTTTTTGGTGATAGTTATTATGGGTCGCATTTCGTATCACGGTAATAGTGTTTTAACGCAACGCTATTAAGGTAGCGCTTTAGAGTTACCTCCCTTTAGTGTGTTACGACTTGGTGTACGCGAAGGTTCCATATTTCGCTGTAATTCCTAAGACTCATTGAATGTGTGTGTCTGTGTGTGTGTGTGTGTGTGTTGTTGAGTCGATCACCTACGGACACACACACACGAATTTCCTTGAGTTGTCATCATTCGGCCTACATCAATCTGCCTGCCTTTTTGTCGACCCTTGACCTACATGACCGTTGCCTGACTGCGCACAATGTTACATTCAGCATAAGTCTTTTTTCACTCTCAGACCCAGACTTTGGTGAGTTGATACTATATTTGTGTCCCTTGCTTTAGATTTGACTAAGTTGCATTGTTCTAGAAACCTTTATTGTGAAGCTGTTGCGTCGTGCGTTTGTTTGCTCAATACAAAATATGGAATATTTTAGATTTGTCTGTGTTGCTGGTCCCGAGGGAATCTGTTATACCTTTTGTTCCGACAAATTATTAATTGTAACAAACTAACATTACCACCACCCTAAACTAACAGCCCCGTCCTCTTCTCCACCCTCAAACTTGTTCCGAGAGTGTGTTTTCTGTAGTTTGTATTATTACTGACTGAGTCATAGTTATAAATGGGTCACAATGTTTAGAGTTTTGGATGACAGTATTATGGGTCACATTTCGTATCACGGTAAAAGTGTTTTAGCGCAACGCTATTAAGGTAGCGCTTTTATAGTTACCTCCCTTTGGTGTGTTGTGACTTGCCCAACAGTCCCACCCTTTTCACCACCCTCAAACTAACAGTCCCATACTCTTCACGACCCTCATACTAACAGTCACAACCATTTCATATCATTTTGTCAATGTCAGTGATGGCTGCAGTCATTTATATTTTTTTTCAGTATTGTTATCGTGAGTTCAGCTCCATTTCAGAGACGCGTGAGGATCAGTGTTGCAGTGAAAACATAGAAGAATTTCACTTTAGTAAATAAATAAATAAATAAATTTTGAAATAAGTTTTGAAAAGGGATTATGAAGAAAGGGGTTTACACATGATTGATATCAAAACCTTTGCTAGTGCCATGAAACTCTCCATACTCAAACTATATGTCACAAATAAACACTAGTATGATGAACAAGGTCTGATCTCTTATGAAAATTTGAGAAATACAGATGGGATAAGTTAGCTCTTAGATCTTATATATATTCTAAAAAATTTACCCGATATACTACAGATATATGTATACAAATGACGTCAATATAGACGCTTTACAAAGAGCGAGTGAGTGAATTAATATTTAACGTCACGTCGGCAATATTGCAGACATACTGTGGCGAGAACAATTAATTATAAAACTACAAATGAATTAATAGCAAATACATCGTAAAACCCTGCCAACGAAGGACAGTAAAACTAACTAGAATATCACAGAATAGAATGTAAAACTAGTGAATAGTGAATAATGTCCTCAATGTATCCATACAGGACAGTACAATATAAAAATGAGCTATAGGTTGCCAACAACTGAAGGTAGATCACCATACTAAAGACCATGGTGACTTTACAAAGGGATTTCCTGACTTCAACTAACGGTTCAAGAACATGCTATGACAAATGCCTGTCTGCAAAAAATGTAAAACTTTTGAATTTTCAACATAACAGTTTGCATGGAATAGTTTATACCAAAAGAGAACTTTTCTAGATGAAATTGGTTGACAATTTTGTACCGAAGCGGATGAAAACATTTGTCATATATATTGGGAATGTGAGGAACCAAAACAAAACTTTGGAATAATCTTCAAATTTGGATTAATCAAAACATACAGGAACTACAACGAAAAACAATTCACGTTTGGTTTGCTACTCTAAATGTTAACCCATTACTTTATCGCATGATACTTTCTGCTAAAAGTCTCATCTATATATGCACCCTGATAAATATAATACCCAACTTAGAAAACTTTATAAATATACTAAAACATGTGTACATGGTGGAAACATATTTCCAAAGAAAACAATATGTTCGATAAATTCTCAAAAAAGTGGTCCCCTCAGTTCCCACTTTTTGATTTAGAATGACAATGGCAACTGCTGAAATTCTATGTACACTATACCTACATATATATTTAATGTTTCAGCAATGTAGACTCAACTATTACTACATCTATCAGTATCCTCGAACCTTGTATTGATGGGTACAAAAATAACAAAAGAAAAAAAAGAACGTGTAAGCCTAAAGGTAACATGTAACAATTTCTAAAAGACATTGTGTATTAGATGGTTCACTACAATATATATATTAATTATGTGCATAATATATGTATTATATAGTCAGTTAATCTTTGTCTGTATCTTCTGCGTTAAAACGTCGCCAATGTTTTCTTTTCAATATAGCTTAAGAAATTTGTTCGAGCATATTTGCAACACATGACAACATTAGACAGGTATTGACGAGTTTTAAAGTATTTTCATTACAAAAAGCAATAAATCGTGGATGTTTTTACAAAATACTTTTTCTGAATATTTCTGGCGTACCTTTGTGTCTCATTGTGTTGACTTTTCCTTGGGAAACATGCAACAGTTAATTCAACAAGCAACAGTTTAAAGACTCGGGTTTCATTCCATGAAATTCATTTCGACAGTAAACTATCAAAAGGAGAAAATCAAGCGAGTTTTCCGTGTGAAAGGAGTTTGTGTTGATGTGTTATCTCCCCTTCATTATTATCGCTTTATGAATGTTGATACACGCACAGAAGAGCATGACGTGCAACTAAATTTTGTGACTATTTAGACATTATACGACATATTGCTAAAACGTAGCAACACATAAATAAAGTAAAATTAAGATTGCGAATCCCCATAGTATTACCTTGCGATTGAACATTTCAATCTGAGAATTTTATTCAGTTCAAGAAAAAGTTGCTTAACAAGCAATCGTTGGTTCAAATCGTGGTTCCTGATATGTATTACACAGCTGTTGGAACCAATATAGGTGCGGTACGTGATGAGATTTAGCTTACGACCAACCCTATAGCTACTTGTTTTGGGTGAACTTTAGTGACTGCCAGAATCCATATGGATAAAACTTGTAGGATATAGGAACGCTGGACCAATATAGTCGGAAAGAGTCAGTCTGTTCTGCAATAGCTTTAGTCACGTATTTGTTAGGGACAAATAACATGAAATTAAATGAATAAGTCATAGCTGAGAAAAACAACATATTTCATATGAATATTTGTGGCATGTATTTATATATGATTTGCTTCATAATATAACCATATGTAGAAAGGGTTTTGTCTGGAGATGGGTTGTGGTGCTCTGTTTAATGCTTGACTTTTATAAAGCAATGAAATTCCACGAACATACACTGCGTTTTTGTGAGGGAATGGAATGTTTAAGATTGGAAATAACCTCATAAAATATACAGTAAACACAAAGATTGTATGTTTAATGTCATCCTGCTACAAATTGAAAAAAAAAAATGTTTTTTTCGATGAGTTAAAATTTAATGCCACATCGGCAGCACTTCAGCCATACCGTGACTAAATCAAGTTGAAAATTCGTCTTAAATAAATGTTTAAAAAATGAATACATGTCAACGAAGGACAACAAATATACTAAAATGTCACAGTATTTTAGAAATGAAATCCGTTGCTTTGGGTGTTGGTTGTGGAGGTGGTTTCTGATCCTGGTTGTGATGGTTCTGTAGGTCATGCTTGGGGATGTCGTTGTAGTGGTGGTTGTGAAGAAGACTGTGTTTAGAAGATTTATGGTCATGGTGGTTCCATGGGTGGTGTGTGGAAGAGGTTGTGGAGACGGTTTTGGTACCAGCTGTTTAGGAGGTTTTAGAAGTGGTGTTGGTTGTGCACAGGTTTTTTAAGAGTGTCTGGTTATGAAGGTGGTTGCTCTTGTCGGTTGTTGAGGTGTTGGTTGTGGAGGTGGTTTGTGGTTTTGTTTGTGTAAGTGGTTTGTGGTGTTGATTGCAGATTTGATTTGTGGTGTTGCTTTTTGATGTGGTTTCTGGTGGTGGCTGTGAAGGTGACTTGTATTGTTGGTTGTGGATGTGGCTTGTGATGTTGGTTGTGGATGTGGTTTGTAGTGTCTCCGCAGACGCAGTTGTGGTGGTGATGATTTGAGCTGCTGGTTGTCGAGGTGGTTTGTGGTGTTTGGTTGTAAACGGAGTTTGTGGTTTTGGTTGTGGATCGGGATTTCGGTGTTGGTTGTGGAATTGTGGTTTGTGGTGTTGGTTGTGGATTTGGCTTGCGGTGTCGACTGTTTGGTTTGTGCTGTTGGTTGTGGAGGTGCCGCCTGGTTTTGGTTATTGTGGTGGTTTTCGAGCAGGCTGTAGTGCTAGTTGTGGTAATGGGTAGGGTAGAAGAAACTAATGTGGAACGGTACAAATGGTAGAACTATTTGGACAAGGCAAGATAAAACACGGGCTATATACATCACCAGCAGATAAAGGTAGATCACCATTCGAGGGTCCATGGGAACTTACAGTACCATCATCCCATCAACTGTCAGCAAGTTTACACAATGCATCCATACATTGTGTTAAATAACCCATTCTGCGGGTAGAAAGTATATTTAAATTCACTATGCAGTTATCGTAAGTTGACAGGATTTGCTTAAATGCTACAGTAGACGACTTGGAGAGGTAACATTCACGAGTATATTGTTTAAGCGAATCTGTGTAAGATGAACAAAAAAGTAAAAAAATAATTTCGTTTTCATTAAATTATTTACATAAAGGGCTTTATTTCTATGTCCTTCCATGGATACACGTCTTCTTTATTAATCATTCAGTTTGATAGTCCTAATCTAAATCGTATTTATAATTTTTTTTCAACTATTTTATGTTAAATGTGGTAGGTACTTTTCGGGTTGGTGTATTAACATTCTGTAGTAATCCCAGCGTGAGCTATTATCAAAAGATCTTGATTAAATATAATAATATGTGCTTCTCGTGATTGACACAAACAAAGATTCACATTACCAGTCGACTGATTTAGACACACAGATCCGTTACCATGAGAAAAACGGGATTTCTGATAAACACGCATATCTTCATGCATCCATATAACTTCCAGCTAGTATTTTATGCATCTGATACAGGAATTGATATACAAAGGATGTCTCTCACATCCGCTATATATCATACATGTTGGAGTTAAGCAACCGAATTTATCCAAAGTAATGGTTGTATTAAACATAAAACAAGATAACTGTATTGATTTCTAACAGTTACAAGTTGATTATCAAAACTCCATCTTTCTGTTGCCGCAGCTGGGACACCTTTTCTGAAAATTGCTATACGTGTTTTATCAAATTTTACGGACAGGCTCCATTTCTTTGTGTAACGTTCTAAAATATTTAATTGTGTCTGAAGCCCAACACCTGATTCTGGTAGAAGCATAACATCATCGGTAAATAATAGTATTAAGATTTCTATTAGATCTACAAAACATTTGGACACCATGTTTTCCGTTTGCCATAATTTCGTAGTATAATTCATTAATCAAAAAGAGAACAGGACTGAGAACATAACCTTGTCTCAGACCGATCGGAAGTAAAATAAAACCAGTAAGGTCGCTGCGTACGCTTTCTTTCACATTACAAAGCATTGCTTTCAGAAGTAAGTACATTTTCCCTTTAAGCCCAGAATTACGTAAACAATACCAAAGTTCTGAACGATCAGCCAAATCAAAAACTTTGCGAAAATCAACAAGGGCAACGTATAACGTCCGCTTACGACGAGATGAACGTATTTCTGCTAGAGCAAGTATTGTAAATATATGATCTGACTTTGAGTATTTTTTTCTAAAACCAGTTTGCTATTCAGGGATAACACCTTTCATTTTGATGGTTGATTATGCAGAAAACTATTGCAAAATGCCTCTGTAATTATACTTTATGTACAAATTCAATTTCTTTCAAAAATGCAATAATAAAATGATAGTTGAGGTTAAAGAGGTCCCGTACTGTTTTGATTTTGAAACGTCAATGCAGTCAATCAGGACATGCTTGAAATTGATTCTATCATCACAGGAGGATCTTCACCTTTCAATAAATATTTATGTGTATATCTTGTATGGCAAATGTTTAAGTGAAAGAAGGTTGACTGTTTTCCTACCCACTGGGGGTTTCAAACAGCATTTACTGAATCAAGTGCCTTCAGACATTTAGCTGTCAGGGATTTAATATGTGGTAGGAAAGAGAAACATTGGTCAAATATTATGCCCAGAGGTTTACCTTATTTTACAATTTTAATTTGAGTGCCTGCTAGATGCAATTCTAGGTCTCTTTACATGCAGTTATTAGGCTTCTACTTCCGACAGAAATAAAAGTTAGTTTTATTTTTGAATACTTAAAAACATTTCGTTCTGACCAATCACTAATTTTATTAAGACATGACTGCTAATGTCTCTCAGTCGTGTGCAACTCTACATCGACGTGACACATTAACATTATCCACAAATGATAAACCGTCAAGATAAGCTGTATATTTTTACACTGAACAAAGTTGCAGATAACATGCTACCTTGTGGTACACTTTGGTCATGATCATGCACATTAGACATGGTTGAACCCACACGTACGTGGAGCTGCCGATTTGTTAAAAACTGAGATATAAATTGAGATAAACTTCCTCTCAAACCCATTTTATGAAGATCTTACATAATTCCATACTTCCAGGTCGTATCATACGCGCTGTCTAAATCGAAACATTGATACAGCACGTTGTTTCTTGAGAGTAGCATCCTCTACGAACGTTTTCAATCTAACTAATTGGTTTATACTAATATTTTATCTAAAACATTTGTCATAAGAGTGTCTCTTTCCAAGTACTGTATCGGTCGGTTATTGACTGTTATCTCCATGGTCTCACATAAACAGTTGGTAAGAAATATTTGCCTATAAGTTAAAGGATCTGTATGATCAAGGCAAGGTGTAGTTATAGGAACAACCATCAGCTAAATGTTTTATTAGTTGATAAAGAATATCATCGCCCCCTGTTGCTGTATCGTGTACTTCCCCTAAAGTAGTGTGAATTCATGTAAAGAGAAAATTTCATTATATTCATCACCGTTATTAAAAGTTTCTTTCCTCCCGTTCTTTAAATTTCTGAAATTGAGGTGTGTAATTCGATGAGGAGGAATGTTTGGCTACAGATTCCCGAAGTCTGTTCGCGATATCTGCTGTATCTGCCATTAATGGGTTTCCTTTCATCATATTCCAAACTTAACACATATGCGTCCTCGAATTCATTTTAGAGACATACTTGTGCCAAGATTGGCGTTTAGATTACTTGAAGGAGCGTCAGGCCTCAGCATTTGATATCTTAAACTTGTTCATGTTATGGCATGTGGGGTGATTGCGAAAATATTTTTCTGCCTTCCTCCTAGCTTTTCTAGCTTGTTTACAGTCGTCGGTATACTATGGACATGTGGTTCTGTAGACGATTTAGGAATAATTAATTTACATACAGAAGAATGTTAGCGTGATTTATAGAGTTAAACTGTAACGCCACTGCAATATGTCAGCCATATAGCTACATGAAGGGTTGTGTTAAATACATACTCATGGGTCAAAGAAAGGGAACACTTTTCATTTTGATTTTTTAAGTTGTCCAAGTTAGCAAATTCCACTTAGGCCGAAACGGTTCGCCCACACACTATTTAATCATTCGCCCAAACGCAACATGTTGGCTGTGTAAAAGCACGTGAATTTGCGGAAAATGGCAAAACGTGCATCTCGGAGATTGTGAAGAATGCTTGTCGAGAAATGGTAAAAAGGCAGCAAATCGGTGGCCATTCATCTCTGATAGAAAACAAGCACAAGAGACACAGAGAGAGAGGCAGATTGGTGGCAACAACAGCCATATTGACATGATGCTCAACTCTACACGTGGTAACATTATCAAGGCCTAGATTTTTCGAAGCTCTCTTAGCGCTTAAAATTGTCATAAGTGCCATACATTAACATCGATTTACGACTGTCTTATCGCTAAGAGACCTTCGAAAATCTAGGCCGAGGCCGTTCCAACGTTACAGACTGACTAGCATCACCCAAGACAGGCCATACTCACACAGACCACGTGTGAGGAATCATCATCATCAAGACCGGCATCTGGGTAGTCTTCACCTGCGCAATCGATTCCTCATAGCAACGGAAACGGCTGCAACTGCGTACCGTGCTACGCCGTCAACTTGCAGCAGGTATCAGAGCTCGACGTCCCTTGCGTGGAAACCAGGATCATAGTGGTGACCTCGGATCATCATCGCCATCTTGTACGAATTTGGCAGCGAGTGTTTTCAACAGACAAAAGTCGATTCACCATGTTCCATAATGATTTCAGGTTTTGCTTTGATTTTATCGATCATTAATGAGGGTATTGACTTGTTTGCCCACTAGATTATGAAATATGTCTCACAATGGGCAGCAAAAACATGATATCAAAATATAAGAAAAAATAATAAAGTCGGATATTAAGCTATGCTAAAGTAAAATAACCATTAAAGTACAGGCTATAGACCACAACATTGGCATAAATGCTGTTGTGTTAATACTGCACATGTCATGACACGTTCGTTACCTGTTATTGCCGATGTTGCTTGTTCAGCGACTTCTTTAAAGAGTCTGGAACCACCACGTTGTGTCAGTGCAGAAGATGTCTTCGAGGAATAATTGACAATCACAGAAAAGGGTCCCCATTGACGAGTTCATTTGAACTACTTCACTAGTCTTTCAACTACTTCCTAATGCCTACTTCCTTCCAGCCGCTGAAGACAAAATGTGTCCTGTTTAATAATTCGCAGTGCTTGGAGAAAGCAAGGCAGAGGGCGGAGTCTTCAGAGCTAGTTTATCGATATCATCAGATTTAGTATACGTCAGTTTTGAATTACAATTAATCTTTTACAAAGATAACTCATACCCATTTGCAATGTCTTGTAGAATGTTTTCAGTTTTTGGTTGTTCTTCAGAAACAATTTACCAACACACATTCTTGAGTGTCAAAATATTTTTGCTATATGCTACTAACAAAAAGTATCGGAACACTCTGAAAACTGATACTCATATATAAGCTTAGCATTTACACTTTACGGTAAATACATATTTCTGTGCGCCTAATGGGCACTTCAAACGGCATTTTAGAACATGCAACTTCAAATTACAATTATTTTTTCATAAAGGCAATTCAAGAATGGGATCTAGTAATATATATAATGAATATTGTATAAGGTATTGTATATTGTTACAACGTAGCTGGCTTCTTTTAAACACGAAGGATCTCAATATCTGATATTGATTACACATCCATTACACTCTCTTTTTCATATCAGTATGTTTTTGAGAAAGCAAATGATTAATCATGTCCACAGTGCAACTTAGCTACTAGAATTACATTCAAAGATGCCTGGTCAATCTGTTACACCACAGACGTTTCTCTGGATCTGAAAGAGACATATATCTTGAATTCAAGGCACAAGTTATCCCGGGCTTCAGTATATTCTCTCTAATGATACGTCACTGTTTTGTGCAAAATAACTTCTTATTTTCTGCGTATGAAAGCACGTAAACTATATCTTTAGAAATTGCGGATAATGGAAGATATAGGCAGCTAAGCACTTCCCTGATATGATCGATATAATTTGATGATCATGTGATTTTAGCGTCCTGTGTAATATCTGGCTTACAAAAACCTCTCAGCATTTTAGAACAATATGCAGAGTAACAAAAGACAAGACTTGTCATTTAAGTGTAAAACATCTTTATTGGATGCTGATCGACACCTGTATAAACTAGGTATTGCCTACTCTTCTCTCTTCTGTAGAAATTTCCACAACTCCAGTGAGTGAGTGAGTGAGTGAGTGAGTAAGTTAATATTTATCGTCACACCGGCAATATTTCAGCCATACCGTGACATTATTTTCATACAAAATAATTCACTTGAATGAACACTTAAATGAAATATATTCATATTGTGAAAATCTGTCAAAGAAGGACAGTAAACAACTAGAATATCACAATTAGTATCAAAACTAGTGTGAAAAGCTCAAACTCATATCATTATATAGACAATGCAGTATAAAAACAGACTATAGGTCGCCAACAACAGAAAATACATCACCACACTAGGGACCATGGGGACTTACAGTACCTTTGCTACCTGCATGGACTCTAGTTGGATTTACACCGTCCCCTCAGCCGCTGGCGATTGTAAGAAATTTTAGCCAAATTAAAATAGCAAAAATACTACGCTTAGAATTCCTGGTAACTATAAACTGAATAGATGAAAGCTATTTTATTAATAGTAGTGTAAATTAGCACAGTGGCTGTGCCTTCAAAGGAGGTTATAGTATCGTAAAAGTATTGTTCTTTCATAGTAAACATTTCACGTAGCAATAAATTTTAAACGTAGCATATTTGTTATTTTAAGTTTTGGCTAAATTGTCTTACAATCGCCAGCAGCTGAGGGAATGGTGTAAATCCAGCTAGGTTTCAATGTAGGCAGCAAAAGTAAGTCATCAAATCTGTGACACCACTTCTTCTTCCATACTCTCATTACAAAGCTAGCATTGGAACTTACATCTGTGATTTGATGTAGAGGAAGTGGGACATCCAAGTAGGTATAAATGAATTACATGAAATAAAATATTGGTTACACCTACTTGGGCTGTCAGTCCAGATTTGAAGAGGTTACTTTACGACGATGCCGTATTGGCCATACAAGATATACTCATGTTTACCTGTTAAAAGGTGAGGATCCTCCGTTTTGTATCCCTTGTGATGAGAGAGTCATGGTCAAGCATATTTTGCTTGACTGTGTTGAATTTATCCATCACAAGGGATAAGTACTTTACAGTTAAAACAATGAAGGATCTTTGTACCAGCGTTAGTTCTCATTTACTTATTGCTTTTTTTTAAAGAAATTGATTTTTTGATTGAATTGTGATTAATATATTCTGTAAATAGTTCCATTTTAATTAATGGTAGTTTAGATTAGTAACTTGAACTGTTAGTGGCTGTACCCTCAAAGGGTTTTCAAGTGCCGTAAAATTATTGTCCTCCTGAGAGGTTACGTAAGTCCCAAAACATTTTCATGTACGTTTAGACGTTTAGACTGTTTTTAATCGTAGTATGTGTGTATTTTTAATTTGCGGCTACAAGTGACTAAATTGCTAACATCTGAAGGGATGGTGTAAATCCAACTAGGGTCCATGCAGGAAGCAAAGGCACTGTAAGTCCTCATGGTCCCTACTATGGTGATCTACCTTCAGCCTGTTTGTATATTGTATTGTCCGAAGAATGATGTTATTTTTAACTTTCCACGCTAGTTTTAATTCAAATTGTGATATTCTACTTGTTTTACTGTCCTTCGTCGACAGGATTCACAATATACATATAGCCCTTCATTGTTAAATGTTCTCGTCACGATATGGCTGAAATATTGCCGATGTGACGTTTAAAACGTTTTCTTTTCCCTTCCTCCTTTTCTTTTTCGATTTCCAACCTGTTCAGTTCTTCTTGTTTTTTTTATTTTCTTCTTTTTGAATTTGTAATTGAATTTCAAGTTTCTTTATTTCTAATTGGTCTGAACCTTCCTCTGGCACCATTTCCAAAACATCATCTTTAAAAAACTCCCTCTTCAATATATTGATTCAACACAATTTTCAAAATCTGAAATTTCCTGATAGCAGGTTTGACATCAAGTTTGAGATGTGAAGAAATTTGCATTTCCTCAACTGACTTATTGTCTCAGAGTCAGGGGACAATACAAACTTGTCAAGTTCAAACACCTTTTTGCTGGTTCCGCAAATTTGCAGAACTTTGAAATAAATTTCACAAATGGTCTCAAATGGCAAACAAATTCTATCCCGGACGAGCCCCCAATTTTGTTACTGTTAAGAATTTGCAGTGACAAACGATGTAAGAAACCCCCTGTGAACCAGAAAAACAGAACAAAGACAAGTCTAAAACATTCAAATACTGTATTATTAGATCTAAGCAAGACAGCAAGTTATACAAGGTCACAA
Source organism: Haliotis asinina (assembly GCF_037392515.1). Lineage (NCBI taxonomy): Eukaryota > Metazoa > Mollusca > Gastropoda > Lepetellida > Haliotidae > Haliotis > Haliotis asinina. The sequence continues at coordinate 48,176,903 of NC_090280.1, read as the reverse complement.
GTCAATTTCACAACACTGATTTCAAATACAATACAAATCAGACAATATTTAAGGCAATGGGTCACAAAATATAATATAGCAAACTCGCCAAAGTCTTAGAGCTAGAGAGAAACAGTTACGCAGAATGTAACACACAATGCAGTCTGACGGCGGCTAGGAAGATTCAGGAGTTGATGATTTGTTGGCGATGATGTATGTCCTCCAGTAATGTGAATGTGTCCCACTCTCAACACAGCAACTAACCTTTAAATATCTATTCTCAGTCATTTCCCGAAAGTTCGGGCATATACGGAGTGGTGAGTGAGTGAGTTAATATTTAACGTGAGGGTAATATCTCAGCCATATCGTGACGAGAACATTTAATATTGAAATGAAATATATGTATAGTATAAAAACCTGTCAACGAAAGGACAGTAAAACAACTAGAATATCACAAATGGGATTTAAACTAGCGTGGAAACTAATATCACTATTTGGACAGTACAAAATAAAATCAGGCTATGGGTTGCCAACACCTGAAGGTAGATCACCACACTAGGGACCATGGGGACTTACAGTACCTTTGCTACCTGCATGGACCCTATTTGGATTTACACAATCCCCTCAGCTGTTAGCAAATTAGACATATCTACCTACAAATTAAAAATACACATACTCTACGACTAAGAACAGTGGAAAGTTTAAATTTACTGTGAATGTTTTTGGACTTACGTACCCTCTCAGGAGGACAATAATTTTACAATACTTCAACCCCTCTTCAGGGTACAGACACCGAGAATTCAAGTTACTAATCCATACTTCCAATACTTAAAATACATCTATCTACACAACATATTATTCAAAATTCAACCAAAATATCAATTTCCTTAAAAAAAACCCCAATAATTAAATGAGACCTAAAGCTGGTAAAACGATCCTTAATAGTTTTAAATATGCTTGACCGTGACTCTCTCATCACAAGGGATACAAAACGGAGGATCCTCACCTTTTAACAGGTACGTATGGCTATATCTAGTGTGGCCAATACGACATCGTCTTAAAATAAACTCTTCAAATCTGGACTGACAACCCAAGTGGGTATAACCAATATAAGGTTTTATCTCATGTAATTTATTGATACCCACTTGGGTGTCCCACGTCCTTTGCATCAGATCACGGATATAGGATCTAATGGTGGCTTTGTAATCACTATAAGGAACAAGAAGTGGTGTCACAGATTTGTGGAGTGCTGCTTTAGCAGCAAGGTCAGCCAATGTGTTACCAGAAATGCCTACATGGCTGGGTAACCAACAGAAGACGATGTCGTATTGACCAGTAGCAAGATCATTATACAATTCAATAATTTCTATTAAAAGTGGATGTTTGCAAGAAATATTTTTAATAGCCTGAAGGCAAGAAAGAGAATCAGAATAGATTATATATTGTTTACGTTTAGGGTGTCTTTGAATATATTTTAGAGCTGTTAATATGGCGTTAGCTTCTGCTGTAAAAATAGAACTATTATCTGGTAATCTAGAAGATATTGTTCTGGATCCAATGACAGTGGCACAAGCCACTGCGCCACTGTCCTTGGACCCATCTGTAAATAAGGGTTTGTAATTGCTATATTTATGTTTTAATTGATGATATTCTTGTTTATATTGTAAGTCATTTGTTTCTGATTTTTTAAATGATGTTAATGTTAGGTCAACGTGTGGCCTAACCACCTGCCAAGGAGGAGAAGAAAGAAGACGGGAAGGCAATATACTTTCCAGCTCAATGCCGGCAGAAGAAATAAATGGTTTAATTCTGTGCCCAAGAGGTGGAACAAGAGAAGACTTTTTGTTATACAAATCCTCATAAAGGGGATTGAACACACAGTTATAGGCAGGGTTTGATTCATTAGAATATAATTTAGTAATATATTGTAAAGACAATTTTATACGACGTTGAGTAAGAGATGGTTCATCGGTCTCAACGAAGAGACTGAAGTTCTGAAAGATCCCAGACAAAGTCTTAGACCTTGATGGTGGACAGAATCAAGAAGTTTAAGGTTGCTTTTGCAGGCTCCACCATATACGATGGAGTCATAATCGAGTTTCGAACGTACGAGTGATCGACACGGGTGTAAGAGGGTTGCTTGATCCCCTCCCCACTTTGAGTTGGAAACCACTTTCAACAAGTCAAGAGCCTTCAAGCATTTAGTTTTAAGGGACTTGATATGAGGCGGAAACGTTAAATGGGAGTCAAAGATTAGGCCCAAGAACTTGGCCTCCTTTACAACTTTAATGGGAGTGCCATCTAGAGATAGTTCAGGGTCCTTATGTGGTTTATATTTTCTGCAAAAATGTATACAACTAGTTTTGGATTTAGAAAATTTAAAACCGTTTTCAAGACACCACTTATTTATTTTCTTTAAACAAAGCTGCATTTGCCGTTCAATAGTATGCATATTTTTACCACGACAAGAAATATTAAAATCGTCCACAAATAACGATCCATCAATTGAATCGTTTAAAACTTTTGATAAACTATTTATCTTTATGCTAAAAAGTGTGACAGACAAAATACTGCCTTGTGGAACACCCTGATCCTGATTGTAATGATCAGACAGGGTAGAACCCACTCGAACTTGAAACTGTCTGTTATTTAAAAAGTTGGCTATAAATTGAGGCAAACGCAAGCCGAAGACATGTAAGTCTTTCAAAATACCATGTTTCCAGGTTGTGTCATATGCTTTTTCGAGATCAAAAAAGATAGACACAGCATATTGTTTATTAATTAGTGCATTTTTAACAAATGATTCTAAACGCACTAAGTGATCGACAGTACTTCTGCTTTTACGGAAACCACACTGTATATCAGTTATAAGGTTATTTGTTTCCAAGTACCAAACAAGTCGATTATTCATCATTCGTTCCATGGTCTTGCAAACACAGCTAGTTAACGAAACCGGCCGATAAGTGGATGGATCCGTATGATCACGTCCAGGTTTACGTATTGGTACTACTATGGCGTCACGCCATGATGAAGGAAAGTTACCAGAAGTCCAAATATCATCAAAAATATTTAGGAGAGTTTCCAGACAGGACTCTGGTAAATGTTTCAGGAGTTGATAATGTATGTTATCAGCTCCTGTAGCAGTGTCATGAGCTTGATCTAGAGCAGTATGGAGTTCATGAATAGAAAACGTTTCATTATAATCTTCCCCATTATCAGAATTGAAATTAATAGTTTTCTTTTCTTCTTGATTTTGATATTGCTGGAATTTTGGTGCATAATTAGAAGAGGAAGAGTGTTTAGCAAGGGTTTCACATAGTTTATTAGCAATATCTGATTTATCAGTAAGCAATTGATCTCCATGTTTAAGATGATGGACAGTAGATTTAGTACCTTTACCTTTGATTTTCTGGACATGGGTTTTCCCGAAATTTATTTTGGACACATAATTTTGCCAAGATTGGCGTTTGTTTTTGTTTAAAAGTACGCATTGCTTTAGCATTTAAAATTTTAAATTTATTTAAATTATGCATCATAGGATGGCGACGGAAATAATGTTCTGACGTTTTCCTTGCACTCATCGTTGAACCATGGTATTCTTATGTGTGGAGCTGCAGAGGAATTTGGTATACACTCATCAGCTATGGAATTCATTTCCTCAGAAAAAGATTTAATAGCATCAGGAACGTCAATAAAACGTTCGGGTTTAAGTTTTTCAGCACACAGTGTTTCATATAAAGCCCAGTTAGCCTTTTTAAAATTCCGCCTTGATGATGGAGGAACATCGGATGGAGTTACAGCTTTGAATACAGTAGGAAAATGGTCACTTCCATACTTACCTGTTCTCCTTTTTCGTCACCAACTGCTCCAAAATCTCTTAAAGCAGGTTATTGTAACGTCAATGTGGACACGTACATTCCAAACCCTTTGCGGTGTTTTAAATGTCAAAAGTTCGGTCATGGCGTCAGTACTTGCACATTGTCTGTTGTATGTGCTCACTGTGGCGAAAAGACACATACAACAGAAGATTGTGACAGTAATGTTAAAAAATGTACAAACTGTGCGGGTGACCACTCCTCCTACTTTAAAAGTTGTCCTGTTTGGAAACATCAAATGGAGATAAATAGAATAAAATTCACTCAAAACGTTAGTTTTGCGGAAGCTAAAAAGCTAGTTCAAAGCTCAGAACATAAGGAAAGCTATGCTTCTATCACCAGAACATCGTCAGAAACAGTAACCGCCAAAACAACAACGTCATCTGTATGCTGTCAGACAAACCTGACCTGGGTAAAAACGGAATCTCCTCTCATATTCTCACCTGCAATATCGACCCAAACAACAGAATCAGTTCCTAGTACATCTCAAAGCCAATGTGAAACATCCTCTGATCTTAACGCATCATCTCAGCCTACAAAGTCTAAACAACTCTCTAAGGGCAAAGGTACAAAGCCAGATTCTTTGAAAAAACTTAGTGGTAGAGCACCCAAAGGGTCAGACAAAAAAATCAATTTATACAACAAATATGGATCCCTTGAGGACATGGACGTGACTGAAAACGTCCGCTCCAGGGCACACAGCTTGTCGCCCGCAAAAAAGGTACGGGGAAGATCCCCAATAAATCCCCCCAAACGATAGATTATCGTAATCCTATTATACAATTGAACTGTACGGGACTAAGGAATAATTTCCATGAATTAGTGAGTGAGTGAGTGAGTTAATGTTTAACGTCACATCGGCAATATTGCAGCCATATCGTGACGAGAACCAATAATAATATACCTAATAGAGAATGGTAAAAAACCTGTCAACGAAGGACAGTAAGACAACTAGACTATCACAGACAGACATGTAAAACTAGTAATTAATCTAAAAAAGTTAACTCTAGAGGACGACACAATATAAAAACAGGCTATAGACCACCAACAACTGAAGGAAGATCACCATACCAGGGTCCATGGGGACTTACAGTACCTTTGCTACCTGCATGGACCCTAGCTGGATTTACACCATCCTTTCAGCCGTTGGCGATTGTGCGAAAGTTTAGCCAAATTTTTAAAAGAACAAATATACTTCGTTTAAAATCGGGTAAGCAAAAATTAAACTGAGAAAAGTTTTGGGACTTACGTACCCTCTCAGGAGGACAATAATTTTACGATACTTTAACCCCCTTCGAGGATACAGCCACTAACAATACCAGTTGCTGATTTATACTACCGATAATTAAAATACATCTATCTACAACACAGTAATCAAAATTCAATCATGAAATCAATTTCTTTTAAAAAGCCAATAATTAAATGGACACTAACAGTGGTAAAAAGATCCTTAACGGTTTTGACATTGAAGTATTACCCCTTGTGATGGAGAATTCAACACAGTCAAGCAAGATGTGCTTGACTGTGACTCTCTCATCACAAGGGATACAAAACGGAGGATCCTCACCTGTCAACAGGTATGCATGTGTATATCTCGTATGGCCAATACGACATCGTCGCATGATTACCTCCTCAAATCTGGACTGACAACCCAAGTAGGTATAACCAATGTAGGGTTTTATTTCATGTAGTTTATTTATACCCACTTGGGTGTCCCACTTCTTTTGCATCAGATCACGGATAAAAGATCTGATGCTAGCTTTATAATCTGAATATGGAATAAGAAGTGGTGTCACAGATTTGTTGAGTGCTGCCTTGGCAGCAAGATCAGCCATTGTGTTACCACAAATGCCTGCATGACCGGGTAACCAACAAAAGACGATATCGCATTGGCCAGTAGCAAGATCATTATACAATTCAATAATTTCTATTAAAAGTGGATGTTTACATGATAAGTTTTTAATAGCCTGAAGACAAGAAAGAGAGTCTGAGAAGATTATGTATTGTTTCCGTTTGGGATGTCTTTGAATGTATTTAAGAGCTGTTAATATGGCGTTAGCTTCCGCTGTGAAAATAGAACTGTTATCCGGTAATCTAGAAGATATTGTTCTGGATCCGATGACAGTGGCACAAGCTACTGCGCCACCATCCTTGGACCCATCTGTAAATAAGGATTTAAAATTGTCATATTTCTGTTTTACTTGATTATATTCTTGTTTATATTCTAATTCATTAGTTTCGGATTTTTTTAATGATGTTAATGTTAGGTCAACTTGTGGCCTAACCAACTGCCAAGGAGGAGAAGAAAGAAGACGGGAAGGAGATATACTTTCCAGCTCGATGCCGGCAGAAGAAATAAATGGTTTAATTCTGTGCCCCAGAGGAGGGACAAGAGAAGATTTCTTATTGTACAAATCCTCATAAAGAGGACCAAAAACGCAGTTATATGCAGGGTTAGACTGACTAGAATAGAGTTTTGTGACATATTGTAACGATAATTTTATGCGGCGCTGGTTTAATGATGGTTCATCAGCCTCTACATAAAGACTGGCAACAGGAGACGTACGGAAAGATCCAAGACACAGTCTCAGACCTTGATGGTGAATTGAGTCAAGTATTTTCAGGTTGCTTTTGCAGGCTCCACCATATACGATGGAGCCATAATCAAGTTTGGAACGGATTAGTGCCCTGTATAATTGAAGGAGAGTTTTCTGATCCCCTCCCCACTTAGTATTCGCAACAACTTTCAACAAGTCTAGGGCCTTCAGGCATTTATTTTTCAAATACTTTATGTGAGGTAAAAAGGTCAAGTGGTGATCAAAAATTACTCCTAGGAATTTAGCTTCCTTTACAACCTTTAAAGGTGTGCCATCTAAAACTAAGTCTGGGTCTCTGTGAGGTTTGTATTTCCTACAGAAGTGGATACAGTTTGTTTTTAACTTTGAAAATTTAAATCCATTTTCTAACGACCATTTATGAATTCTATTTAGACATAATTGTAACTGCCTTTCAATAGTATTCATATTTTTACCACGACATGAAATGTTAAAATCATCCACAAAAAGAGATCCATCAATAGAATCATTTAAAACCTTAGAGAGACTATCAATTTTAATGCTGAACAATGTGACAGATAAAATACTGCCTTGCGGGACACCCTGATCCTGATAATAATGATCAGACAGGGTAGATCCCACTCGGACTTGAAATTGCCTGTCAGTTAAAAACTCGGATATGAACTTAGGCAAATGGCCTCGTAATCCAAAATCATGCAAATCTTTTAAAATGCCATATTTCCATGTAGTGTCGTATGCCTTTTCAAGGTCAAAAAAGATGGACACTGCATGTTGATTATTGATAATTGCATTTTTCACAAATGACTCTAATCGAACTAAATGGTCAACGGTACTGCGATTTTTCCGAAATCCACATTGAATGTTAGATATTAAATTATTAGATTCCAAGTACCATGTTAGTCTGTTATTGACCATGCGTTCCATGGTTTTGCAAACGCAGCTTGTTAAGGATATAGGTCTGTAATTCGAAGGGTTAGTATGATCCCGACCCGGTTTTGGTATGGGAACAACAATTGCTTCACGCCATGATGGTGGAAAGTGTCCAGATGTCCAGATTTCATCAAATATGAATAGAAGAGTTTCCAAACATGGCTGGGGTAAGTGTTTCAGGAGCTGATAATGGATGTTATCAGAACCTGTAGCAGTATCATGAGCTTGCCCCAGGGCAGCATGGAGCTCATGAACAGAAAATAATTCGTTGTAATCTTCTCCATTATCCGAATTGAAATTAATAGGTTTCTTTTCCTGTTGTCTTTGATATTTTTGAAATTGGGGTACATAATTTGAAGAGGAAGAATGTTTAGCCAAAGTTTCACCAAGTTTGTTAGCAATGTCTGATTTATCAGTCAATATTTTGTCATCGTCTTTAAGATGGTGAATGCTAGATTTAGAACCCTTTCCTTTGATTTTCTGGATCATGTTCCATACCTTATTCATTGGCGTACGTGAATTGATTCTAGATACATAATTTTGCCAAGACTGGCGTTTATGTTGTTTAAAGGTACGTCGCGCTTTAGCATTTAAGATTTTAAATTTGTTGAAATTATGGACCATAGGATGGTGACGAAAATAATTCTCCGCCCTTTTCCTTGCCTTCCTAGCTTGTTTGCAGTCGTTGTTGAACCATGGTTTACGGATGTGGGGAACCACAGAGGACTTCGGAATACACTCATCGGCTATAGTGGTTAGTGCGTCGGAAAAGCACTTGATAGGATCAGGAACACCATTAACAAGTTCAGGTAGAAGTTTTTCTCTACATAGCGTTTCGTATAAAGACCAGTTTGCTTTTGTAAAATTCCATCGTGATGATGGAGGAACATCAGTAGGGTTTACAGGTTGTAGAATGGTAGGGAAATGATCACTACCACAGAGGTCATCATGAACTGACCATTCAAATTCATTAAGCAGAGTGGGGTCTGTAAGTGACAAATCAAGTGAAGAGTATGTGCCAGTACCAGGATGTAAATATGTTTTAGAAGTATCATTCAAAATACACAAATCATTGGCGGACAAAAAGTCTTCCAAAATCTTTCCCCTACTGCTGGTATGCGTACTTCCCCAAAGGGGATTATGTGCGTTGAGATCGCCCATTATAATACAAGGCTTTGGGAGCTGGTCATAGAGTGTTTGAAGTTCATTTTGCTGAAGAGAATAAGATGGAGGAATGTAAAGAGAGCATAATGTGATAACAATGTGCATAGTGATACGAACAGCCACAGCTTGAAGAGGTGTTTTGAGAGAAACAGGACTGTGAATTATGCCTTGTTTGACCAATATTGAACTACCCCCGGTGGCCTTAGCCTTCGTAGGTGAAAGGAAATGATACGAATCATATTGTCTGATTTTCAACTGATCTGCACTTTTTAAATATGTTTCCTGTAAACAAAATGCCGATGGTTTCAGATCTTGTGATAACAATTGCAAATCATTGAAATTGTTCCAAAGTCCTCTGCAGTTCCACTGGATTACTGGTTGATAACCGTACATGGTGGTTTAACTGGTGAACGAGATGATCGCTTACTCCCATGAGTAGAGACTGGAGGGCTGACCTCCATGTCCAAAGGTTCAAATCGGTTTTGAACCGAAGCAGGGCCTGAGGGAGAAGAATGCACTTCCAAGTTTTGTATGGCCCTAGCCTTTCTTCTCATTTGTTTCTTTTCTGTCTTCGACAATTGTAAGGGAGTTTCTCTTGTAACATTGTCTGATTCTGAGTGTTGTGTCAGTTGGACATCTGTTTGTGTTTCGGTTACTGATGTGTCTGCTTCAGAAGAAACTTGTTCCAGAATGATCTGATCATCATTCACCCAACTGATCGACGTTTGGCATTGAGTAGAAACTCTGGAAGGTTTGACAACAGGTAGAGGAGGAGAGGAAACTACAGCTGAGTAAGTAATAGACGAAGTCTGAGATGAAACAGAAACTAACCGTTTTGCTTCGTGATAAGAAACATTGTTTGTATGTTTAATTTTCAGTATTTTGGATTCTCGTTCAAAGACAGGGCAAGATTTAGATGAGGCTGCATGCTCCCCGCCACAGTTGACACAACTGTATGATTCATTTGTGCATTCAGAACTTTCATGAGTGCCACCGCAACGGTAGCAAACAGAACTCTTTGCCTGACAAGACTTCGCACCATGCCCAAACCTTTGACATTTGTAACATCTGAGTGGATTAGGCACGTATACGTCCACTGCAATGTTGAAGTAGCCAGCTTTAATAGACTTTGGAATGGTCGGACAGTTAAATGTAAACAGGTAGGTATTTGTTTGTATTATATTGTTGTCTTGCTTTTTGGTAAAACGCTTCACAGCTGTAACACCTTGGGTTCTGAGTTCAGCTACAATTTCCTCCTCACTCATAAACGAAAGACATTTCGCCCGATCTCGAACGATTCCTCTACTTGAGTTCAATGTTCTGTGCACTGAGACGACAACCTGTGTATTAACAAACTGCTTAAGACCGAGCAGATTGACAGATTGTTGCCTCCGAGCACATTCAACTAACAATGAACCATTTCGAAGGCAGGTGACATTTTTCACTTCTCCGCAGGCACCTTCAATACCCTTGGAGATAGCAAATGGGTTGAGTTTCAGTGGGGTACCGTCAGCAGAAGCAACAACGATAAACCTAGGCCAAGAATCAGATTTTTCAGTCGATATTTCATCATCAGAATCAACATGTCGACGTTTGTTAGCTTTTGCAGAACCAGAGTGAATGTGGAGTGACATGATGGGATAAATACATTCGACAACTCTGCTCCCCACCCGCCATCGAGTGTCAACAAGGACGACATTACAGTGGAAACCAGCCTGTAACACCAGGGCTACAGAGGTGTTATACTCCAGTAAATAAAGACATGAATAGCCATGATATCTAAAAGAACATATGCCAGGCTGGTTCGGCCCATGACACATTTCTCAAGAAACATAGAATTCAGGGGTCAATATCACCAGATTGGCCCATGAGCCACCGCCTTCTGGCATAGGACTCTAGGCAATTGTTATTTACAATAGAATACCCTCAATATTCAGTGTCAAAATATAATGTAAGGAATATATATTGTCAACATGAACATGTCCATGCCCAGGGCATAGCGTGACCAGCCGATTGATAGAACCGGGCCAGTTCTACCACCCGTCTAGGTGAAGTCAGGGCCAAAGTGGTGTGTTAGGCAACAGGAACACGGTTCCAGGCCCCTATTGCCCTCAACCACCAGGATCCCTTCCTCCACCGACACGGGACGCAACCCACGGCAAACAGGTTGCCCAATTTAGTCGCCTCTTACGACAAGCAATGGGGTGCTGTGGACACATTCTGTCCCGGGTCCACACGGGAATTTCCATGAATTACAGCTTTTAATCCAAGATTTAGCACCCTCAGGGTTTTGTCTGCAGGAGACATATTTGAAAGAGACAGATGTTCTTAACCTACGTTCTTTCAGTGCATACCATTGTTTTTCGCCTAAGGGTGACAGGGCCACTGGAGGGTCTTCCATTCTAGTTAAACAGAACGTTATCCATAGCCCAGTTACACTTACTACTAATCTTCAGGCTGTTGCAGTGCGACTAACTTTGCACGTTCCGTTTACATTATGTTCTCTGTATGTTTCTCCATCTTCAACGTTTCACAAACTCGATCTTCAAGCTCTATATGATCAAATCCCAAAGCCCTGCATTATTATGGGAGATTTAAATGGACACAACCCACTCTGGGGTAGTGCAACAATAAATGCTAAAGGTAAAGAGCTGGAGGAATTTTGTTCAGATAATGATTTATGTATTTATAATGATGGCTCCAATACATATTTACATCCTGGTAGAGGAACGTATTCTGCTCTCGACTTGTCAGTCACAAGTTCAGAACTACTAAATGAATTCGAATGGTCAGTCCACGATGACCTCTGTGGAAGTGACCATTTTCCTACTATTATAAAATCTGTAACTCCATCTGATGCTCCTCCATCATCAAGGCGGAATTTTAAAAGGCTAACTGGGCTTTATATGAAACACTGTGTGCTGAAAACCTTAAACCTGAACTTTTTATTGACGTTCCAGATGCTATTAAATGCTTTTCTGATGAACTGAACTCCATAGCTGATGAATGTATACCAAAGTCCTCTGCAGTTCCACATATACGGAAACCATGGTTCAGTGATGAATGCAAACAAGCTAGGAAGGCAAGGAAAAAAGCAGAACATTATTTCCGTCGCCATCCTATGGTTCATAATTTAAATAAATTTAAAATTTTAAAGGCTAAAGCACGGCGTACTTTTAAACAGAACAAACGACAATCTTGGCAAAATTATGTATCCAAAATTAATTCTCGGACACCCATGTCCAAGGTATGGAACATGGTCCAGAAAATTAAGGGTAAAGGTACTAAATCTAGTGTCCATCATCTTAAACATGGAAACCAATTGCTTACTGATAAATCTGATATTGCTAATAAACTGGGTGAAACCCTCGCTAGACACTCTTCCTCTTCTAATTATGTACCTAAATTCCAAATGTATCAAAGACAACAAGAAAAAAGAAGTATTAATTTCAACTCAGATAATGGGGAAGAGTATAATGAAACATTTTCTATTCATGAACTCCATACTGCTCTTGATCAAGCTCATGACACTGCTACAGGAGCTGATAACATACATTATCAACTACTGAAGCACTTACCAGAATCCTGTTTAGAGACGCTGTTATCAAGTTTTCATGATATTTGGACTCCTGGGAAATTTCCTTTTTCATGGCGTGATGCTATAGTAGTACCAATACGTAAACCTGGACGTGATCATACGGATCCGTCCAATTATCGACCTATTTCACCAACTAACTGTGTTTGCAAGACCATGGAACGCATGATAAATAATCGACGTATTTGGTACTTGGAAACAAATAACCTTATCACAGATATACAATGTGGTTTCCGTAAAAGCAGAGTGAGTGAGTGAGTTAGTATTTAACGTCACATCGGCAATGTCTCAGCCATATTGTGACGAGAACATTTAATACTGAAATGAAATACATGTATTGTATAAAAACCTGGCGAAGGACAGTAAAACAACTAGAATATCACAAATGAGATTAAAACTGGTGTCGAAAGTTTAAAACTAATATCACTATTCGGACAATACAGTATAAAATCAGGCTATAGGTTGCCAGCAACTGAAGGTAGATCACCATACTAGGGACCATGGGGACTTACAGTGCCTTTGCTACCTGCATGGTGCCTAGTCGGATTTAAATCATCCCCTCAGCTGTTAGCAATTTAGACATATCTAGCCAAAAATTAAAAATACAGATATACTACGACTAAGAACAGTGGAACGATTAAATTTACTGTGAATGTTTTTTGGACTTACGTACCCTCTCAGGAGGACAATAATTTTACAATACTTCAACCCCCTTTGAGGGTACAGCCACCAACACTTCAAGTTACAAATCCAAACTTCCAATAATTAAAATACATCTATTTACACAACATAATTTCAAAATTCAACCAAAAAATCAATTTCCTTTAAAAAATCAATAATTAAATGAGACCTAACGCTGGTAAAAGATCCTTAATTGTTTTAACTGTAAAATACTTATCCCTTGTGATGGAGAATTCAACACAGTCAAGCAGGATATGCTTGACTGTAACTCTCTCATCACAAGGGATACAAAATGGAGGATCCTCACCTTTTAAAAGGTATGAATGAGTATATCTAGTATGGCCAATACGACATCGTCTTAAAATAACCTCTTCAAATCTGGACTGACAACCCAAGTAGGTGTAACCAATATACGGTTTTATTTCATGTAATTTATTGATACCTACTTGGGTGTCCCACTTCTTCTGCATCAGACCACGGATATAAGATCTAATGGTGGCTTTGTAATCACTGTAAGGAATAAGAAGTGGTGTCACAGATTTGTTGAGTGCTGCCTTGGCAGCAAGATCAGACATTGTGTTACCAGAAATGCCTACGTGGCTTGGTAACCAACAGAAGACGATGTCGTATTGGTCAGTAGCAAGATTATTATATAATTCAATTATTTCAATTAAAAGTGGATGTTTACCTGATACATTTTTAATAGCTTGAAGGCAAGAAAGAGAATCAGAATAGATTATATATTGTTTACGTTTAGGGTGTCTTTGAATATATTTTAGAGCTGTTAATATGGCGTTAGCTTCTGCTGTAAAAATAGAACTATTATCTGGTAACCTAGAAGATATTGTTCTGGATCCAGTGACAGTGGCACAAGCTACTGCGCCACCGTCCTTGGACCCATCTGTAAATAAGGATTTATAATTGCTATATTTATCTTTCAATTGATTATATTCTTGTTTATACTGTAATTCATTCGTTTCTGATTTTTTAAGTGATGTTAATGTTAGGTCAACATCTGGCCTAACCAACTGCCAAGGAGGAGAAGAAAGAAGACGGGAAGGAGCTATATGGTTCAGCTCAATGCTGGAAGCAGCAAGAAATGGCTTAATTCTGAGCCCAAGAGGCTGAACAAGGGAAGACTTTTTGTTGTACAAATCCTCATAGAGAGGATTAAAAACACAATTAAATGCGGGGTTAGACTCATTAGAAGCTAATTTTGTAATGTATTGTAAAGATAGTTTGATACGACGTAAGTTGAGAGAAGGTTCATCAGCTTCGACGTATAGACTGTCGATAGGAGAGGTTCTAAAAGAACCAAGACAAAGTCTTAGGCCTTGGTGGTGAACAGGATCAAGTAGTTTTAGGTTGCTTTGACAAGCGCCACCATATACGATGGAGCCGTAATCAAGTTTAGATCGGATCAGTGATCTATATAAGTGAAGAAGGGTAGATTGATCCCCTCCCCATTTTGAATTTGAAACAACCTTAAATAAATCGAGTGCCTTCAGGCATTTGGCTTTAAGGGATTTAATATGCGGCAAAAAGGTCAAATGTCAGTCGAAAATAAGTCCCAGGAACTTGGCCTCCTTGACGACTTTGATGGGAGTACCACTGAGAAATAACTCTGGTTCTTTATGGGGTTTGTATTTACGACAGAAGTGTATACAATTGGTTTTTGATTTAAAACCGTTTTCAAGACACCATTTATCAATTTTGTTTAAACACAGCTGCAGTTGCCGTTCAATAGTATGCATATTCTTACCGCGGCAAGAAATATTAAAATCATCCACAAATAAATATCCATCGATTAAATCGTTTAAAACTTTAGATAAACTGTTGATCTTGACGCTTAAAAGAGTGACTGACAAAATACTGCCTTGTGGAACACCCTGATCCTGATTATAATGATCAGACAGGGTAGAACCCACGCGGACTTGAAATTGCCTGTTATTTAAAAATTTAGCAATGACTTCAGGCAAACGACCTCGCAAACCGAAATCATGTAAATCTCCCAGTATGCCATATTTCCAGGTTGTGTCATATGCCCTCTCAAGATCAAAAAAGATAGACACAGCATGTTGTTTATTAATGAGTGCGTTTTGCACAAATGATTCCAGTCGCACTAAGTGATCGACAGTACTTCTGTTTTTTCGGAAACCACATTGTATGTCTGCGATAAGGTTATTTGTTTCCAAGTACCAAACAAGTCGATTATTTATCATGCGTTCCATGGTCTTGCAAACACAGCTTGTTAGTGAAATAGGCCGATAATTGGATGGATCCGTATGATCACGTCCAGGTTTAGGTATTGGTACTACTATGGCGTCACACCATGACGGAGGAAAGTTACCCGATGTCCAAATCTCATCAAAAATATTTAGAAGAGTTTCTAGGCAGGATTCTGGTAAGTGCTTCAGGAGTTGATAATGTATGTTATCAGCTCCTGTAGCAGTGTCATGAGCTTGATCAAGAGCAGTATGGAGTTCATGAATAGAAAAAGTTTCATTATAATCTTCCCCATTATCTGAGTTGAAATTAATAGTTTTCTTTTCTTGTTGTTTTTGATAATGCTGGAATCTAGGTAAATAATTAGAAGAGGAAGAGTGTCTAGCGAGGGTTTCGCCGAGTTTAATTGCGATATCTGATTTATCCGTAAGTAACTGATCTCCATGTTTAAGATGATGGACAGTAGATTTAGTACCTTTTTGGACCATGTTCCATACCTTGGACATGGGTGTCCGAGAATTAATTTTGGATACATAATTTTGCCAAGATTGACGTTTGTTTTGTTTAAAAGTACGTCGTGCTTTAGCATTTAAAATTTTAAATTTATTTAAATTATGCACCATAGGATGGCGACGGAAATAATGTTCTGCTTTTTTCCTTGCCTTCCTAGCTTGTTTGCAATCATCGTTGAACCATGGTTTTCTTATGTGTGGAACTACAGAGGAATTTGGTATACACTCATCAGCTATGGAATTCAGTTCATCAGAAAAGCATTTTATAGCATCGGGGACGTCAATAAAACGTTCAGGTTTAAGTTTTTCAGCACACAGTGTTTCATATAAAGCCCAGTTAGCCTTTTTAAAATTTCTTCTTGATGACGGAGGAACATCGAATGGAGTTAAAGCTTTTAACATAGTAGGAAAATGGTCACTTCCACAGAGGTCATCGTGGACGGACCATTCGAATTCATTTAGTAGTTCGGAAGTTGTCAGAGACAAGTCAAGAGCAGAATAGGTCCCTGTACCAGGATGTAAATATGTGCTGGAACCATCATTATAAATACACAAATCATTGTCAGAACAAAAGTCCTCCAACAATTTCCCTTTAGTGTTAGTAGTTACACTACCCCAGAGTGGGTTGTGCCCATTTAAATCTCCCATTATAATACAGGGCTTCGGGAGCTGATCATATAGAGCTTGAAGATCAGTTTTAGCAAACGTCGAAGAGGGAGAAATATAAAGAGAGCATAGCGTAAACGCTACATGTAACGTAATTCTCACTGCAACAGCCTGCATATTAGTATTAAGTGAAACAGGGCTTTGAATAATGTTTTGTTTGGCTAGAATGGATGATCCGCCAGTGGCCCGATCACCCGGAGGTGCAAAACAATGATATGTGTTAAACTGACGAAAATTAAATGTATGTTTGTTTTAAATATGTCTCTTGGAGACATATCGCTGAAGGTGTAAAATCTTGGACTAATAGCTGTAATTCATGTAAATTAGTCCTCAATCCTCTGCAGTTCCACTGTACAATATTATTGGAATAAACTATCTTTTAGGGGGATTTATTGGGGATCTACCCCGCACTCTTTTGGAGGGCGACAAGCTATGTGCCCTAGAATGGACATTTTCAGAAACGTCCATTTCTTCAAGAGACCCATATTTATTGTACAATTGAATTTTATTTTGTGATTCTTTAGGAGCTCTGCCACTTTGTTGTTTTGAAGCATCAGGCTTTGGCTTCGGTTTACTTTTCACCGTTTGTTGACTCTCAGCTGTAGATTGAGACTTTGAGTGTGACTGAGATGCTGGTTTATGATCAGACGAAGTCTTTGAGGTATTAGGAAGTGATTCCTCAGTCTGTGATGATATAGCAGTGCACAAATGTTGTGGAGAGTCGCAATTGACCCAAGTCAAGGTAGTTTGACAGCCTGTGGTTGACGTTGTTTTAGAACTAGACCCCAATGATGTTTTTGCTACTGTAGCATAACTTTCTGAAAGTTCAGATCTCTTTACCAGTTTTTTGGCCTCAGAAAAGGAGATATTTTGTGTAAATTTTATTTTATTGATCTCCATTTGCTCTTTCCAAATAGGACACTGTTTAGAAAAGGACGAATGGTCGCCTGAGCAATTGGTGCATTTTTTATAATCACTGTCACAATCTTCTGTTGTGTGTGTCTTCTCACCACAGTGAGCACACACAACAGACAATGTGCAAGTATTCACATCGTATCCATATTTCTGGCATTTAAAACACCTGAGCGGGTTGGGGATGTACGTATCAACTGGAATGTTACAGTAGCCTGCCTTCACTGATTTGGGTGCATTTGGAGATGAAAAAGTAAACAGGTACGTATTCGTTTTGATGGTTTCGTTGTTTCTCCGCGTTGAAAAGCGCTTGACATAGAGCACACCTTGATCCTTCATTTCAGATCCTATATCAAGTTCCGACATATCATCAAACAATCGATCACGATCTCTCACAATACCTTTACTTGTATTCAAGGTCTTGTGAGCAGAGACCGTGACCGGAATGCCCACGAAAGATTTGATGTTCATGAGGTTCGTTGCTTGTTGTTTTTTCCCGCATTCAACTAGCAGGGCACCCGAACGCAAGCGTCTAATGTTTTTCACCTCCCCTGCAATACCCTGAATACCCTTGGACACAGCAAAGGGGTTCAGTTTTAACGATGTCTTGTCAGGTGTCTCAATCACA
The DNA here is from genome assembly GCF_037392515.1 of Haliotis asinina. Classification (NCBI taxonomy): domain Eukaryota; kingdom Metazoa; phylum Mollusca; class Gastropoda; order Lepetellida; family Haliotidae; genus Haliotis; species Haliotis asinina. The sequence goes on along the minus strand of NC_090280.1, from coordinate 48,159,159 downwards.
ATGAATCGTGGCCAATATTCAATCGATGCAGATGGTCTCAGGTCAGTATCAACAGGGTCAATATCAAGTGGACGTTTTGTTTTTCTAAGTGGTATTTCGTAGGCCATGGTTAAGGTAATATGGTTCATCATCCGAGCTCCCCACCCACCACGGAGTATCACAAGGACAATGCTAAAGCAAGCGGGCCTCCAGCTTGCAGCACCAAGGATACCCGGATGATATACTCCAGCAGAAGAATTAAAAGATTAATAATTCTACCAGATTGGCCCATGAGCCATCGCCTTCTGGCATAGGACTCTAGGCAAAATACAGAGCAACATATTTCAAATTCAAAAATGTTTTAGATTATAAAGCCAAGTCCAAATTTACAACAATTCCAAATGGTGTATGTGCATTGATAAATATAATAATACCCCATGCACAGGGCTTGGCATGATCAGCCGATTGGTCGAACCGGGCCCATTCGACCACCCGTCTAGGCGAAGTAAGGGCCAAAGTGGTGTATTGAGCAACAGGAACACGGTTGCAAGCTCCTATTGCCCTCAACCACCAGGATCCCTTCCTCCGCCGACACAGGGCCGCAACCCACGGCAAACGGGTTGGTGGACCAAATATCCCCCCGGGTCCACTACGGGGGTGTCGGCGAGCTCTTGGCGTTACCCAGCACCCACCACGAGGAGGTGGCTCGCCACGGGTGCCCCGTGAAAGCAGAAGTACTGTCGATCACTTAGTGCCTTTGGAATCATTACTGAAAAATGCGTCGATTAATAAACAACACGCTGTGTCTATTTTTTATGCTCTTGAGAAGGCATATGACACAACCTGGAAATATGGTATTTTAAGAGATTTACATGATTTCGAGATGCGAGGTCGTTTGCTTAAATTCACAGCCAACTTTTTAAATAATAGACAATTTCAAGTCCGCGTGGGTTCTACCCTGTCTGATCATTACAATCAGGATGTTCTACAAAGCAATATTTTGTCTCTCACTCTTTTTGGCATCAAGATGAACAGTTTATCAAAAGTTTTAAACGATTTAATAGATTGATCGTCATGAATGATTTTAATATTTCCTGTCGTGGTAAAAATATGCATACTGTTGAACGGCAACTACAGTTGTGTTTAAATGAAATAGATAAATGGTATTTTGAAAACGGCTTCAAATTTTCTAAATCAAAAACCAACTGTATACATTTTTGCCGTAAATATAAACCTCATAAAGACCCAGAACTATTCCTAAGTGGCACCCCTATCAAAGTGGTCGAGGAGGCTAAGTTCTTGGGACTTATTTTTGATTCACATTTGGTCATTTTTGCCCCATATTAAATCCCTAAAAGCCAAATGCTTGAAGGCACTCGATTTATCAAAGGTTGTTTCTAATTCAAAGTGGGGAGGGGATCAGACTACCCTCCTTCATTTATATCGATCACTCGTCCGCTCAAAACTTGATTATGGCTCCACTGTATATGGTGGAGCCTGCAAAAGCAACCTGAAACTATTACATTCTGTCCATCACCAAGGTCTAAGACTTTGTCTTGGTTCCTTCAGAACTTCACCTATTGACAGTCTTTACGTTGAGGCTGATGAACTATCTCTTGAGCAGCGCCGTATAAAGTTAGCTTTACAGTACATTACTAAATTATACTCTAATGAATCTAACCCTCCATTTAACTGTGTTTTAAATCCAGTTTATGAGGATTTATACAACAAAAGGTCTTCTCTTGTCCCGCCTCTTCGACATAGAATTAACCTCTTTCTTTGTGCTGCCAGCATTGAACTGGAAATTATAGCTCCGTCCCGTCTTCTTTCTTCTCTTCCTTGGCAGTTGGTCAGGCCCCAAGTGGACCTAACATTAACTACATTTAAAAAATCAGAAACGAATGAATTACAGTTGTTACGGTTAAGAATTTACCGTGACAACAATTTAAGAAATCCTCTTGTAAACCAGCAAAACAGAACAAAGACAAGTTGTTTACGTTCAAATTCTATTATTATTGTGCAATGAGAGCAATGTATACAAAGTCACAAGTCAATATAACAATGCTGATTATAAATACAATTCAAGAGATACAAAATCTAAGTCACTGGTCACAAAATACAATATAGCGAACTCACGACAGTCGTGGTGTGAGAGAGAATCAACAATGGCAGAATGTCAACAAAGCGATCGGTGGGACAGCAGATAATGTAGATTCAGGCGTTGACAGGATTTCAAGCGTGTTGGCAGTATATCCAGCAAATATGAATGAATGTCAGTGTGAGTTTCGCCCTTCACACGTCAACAAGCCTTTATATATGTATACAGTCATTTCCAGGAAGTTCGGGCACAAACAAACATCGTCAACACTGTAGAATGCCCTCGAATAAGTCTCCCAGAAATAGACACATAGAAAACTAGGAGCAGATAAATTCCGGAAAATCAGAATGCCAAAAGTGTTGACCAGCTATTAAAACAACATGTGACCCATCATATTTAATATTCAAAGCACTAAAAGTTGTGAACCAGTAATAAGTATTACTTAATCAATAACAAAAATATACAGAAAATACATACTCGTGACACTCTACCCCTTGAGGAAAGGAAAGTTTTGCCGAAACTTTCTGTTACAATCATAGCATTAATAACATAGTATCATGACATGTAATAATATGAGCAATATGAAAAACGTCTTGCAGAAATACTATGACAAAATGCAGATACATACATACAGCATCATCAAGTCATCAAACATTTATACCCTCGAAAGTGCATCAGCACAAACATTGCCTTTGCCTTTTAATGTGTTTGATCACAAGATTGAACCCTTGCAAGGTCAAACTCCACCTCAAGTCTCTGATTTCTGTTCTTCATTTTGTGAAGAAAAGTCAAGGGATTGTGATCAGTAAAAACTTCAATTGGCAAAGTGGTGGTACCAAAGTACACTTCAAAGTGCTGCAAAGCTAATAAAAGACCTAATGTCTCTTTCTATATGGTAGAATAATTTCTTTGATGCTTGTCAAATTTCTTTGAAAAATAACAAACTGGATGTTCAATCCCTGAATCATCCTCTTGAATAAGGACAGCACCTGCACCAACATCACTTGCATCAATTTGCAATTTGAATGCTTTCTCAAAATTTGGTGCCAGCAATACTTCGAGAAGAAGAGTATGGCTTTGACGTTTTCAAATGCAGTCTCACAACTGCTATCCCACTGAAATTTTACCTTTTCCCCCATAAGGTTAGTAAGTGAAAATACAACATCTGAGAAGTTTTGACAAAACTTTCTGTAATAGCCAGCCATACCCAAGAATCTCATGAGTTCTGTCTTAGATTGAGGTACTGGAAAATGTATAATTGCCTCAACTTTAGTATGAAGTGGTTGTACCTGGCCGTGCCCTAAAAAATTCCACTTGTGCCGAGATTCACAGTTAACTTAGCCTCAGACAGTCTTTCGAAGAAAGCACGAGTCCTTTTCAGATGGTCATCCCACTCCATGTCATAATCGATGACATCATCCATGTACGCCTCGACACAATCAAGGCCTGACGTGACGTGTTGACGAGTCTCTGGAACGTCGCTGGATCGTTCTTCAGACGAAACGGCATCACCTTGTGCTGATACAGTCCATCTGGTGTAGCGAATGCCGATATTTCTTCGTACAGTCTGTAAATGGAATCTGCTAGAAGCCCTTCAGTAAGTCAAACTTAATTATATACTTGGCCTGACCAATGCGATCAATGCAATCGTCCACTCTAGGAATAGGATACGAGTCAGTTCGTGAGAGTGCATTGACAGCTTTCATGTCAGCACAGCAGCGCCAACCACCTCCACTCTTCGGCACAAGAACACATGGTGAACTCCATGGACTGTCACTGGGTTCAATAATGTCATTGTCCAGCATGTATTTTACCTCCTTCCGTAGAATTTCTCGCTTCACTGGATTCATCTGATAAGGGTGTTGTTTTACAGGCACAGCATCACCTACATCTATATCATGACTAACATCAGTTCGACCAGGCACATCAGGGAATAAGTCAGAGAACTCCTAAATCAAATCTGACATCTGAACTTTCTGTTCAGGGGATAAATGTGATAGTTTGTCATCAAGGTGAGCTAACACATCAGAATTTCTCAACTTTGGTGAAACATTATCACTAAGATCATCAAACTTCACATTGCAACATCATCAATGTTGTCAACATTTTCACAATTGTCTTTAGTGCAATCAGTAACTGGGAGAGTGTGGCAATACAATTGACATGTTTGGTTTCTAACCTGTCATGATATTTCTTAATCATGCTGACATGACACAATCTCTTTTGTTTACGACGACCAGGCGTCAAGACGACATAGTCTGTGTCACTAACCTTTTTGTCAACAACATGTGGACCTTGATATCTTGCTCACAGCGGCTGACCAGGTATGAGAAGCAAAACTAACACTTTCTCACCACAAGCGAAATTTCTCTTTTTGGACTTTTTGTCATAGTGTTTTCTGGTGAAACGTTTCTTCTAGCCAACTCACTTGCCTTTAATAGTCTGTCCCTAAATGTAGACACATAGTCTAAGAGATTGATCTCAGGTCTGTCATTGAGCCATTGTTCTTTCAAGTGTTTTAACAAATACAAGTTCAAAGGGGCTAAACCCTAAACTTTCCTGAACTGACTCTCTGACAGCAAACAAAAACAAATGCACACCCTTATCCCAATCTTTCTGTGTCTCAAAACAAAAGTCTTGATATGGTACATAGCTTGTTGAAACACCTTAGACATAAAATTTGAGCCCTGATCAGACTGAATAACATCTGGTAAACCAACTAAGGTAAAAAACTTGATCAAATCTTTGACAATCACAGGAGCAACAATCCTACGAAGCGGAATTGCTTCAGGAAATCTGGTAGAAGCACACATGATTGTGAGCAAATACTGATTACCAGACTTAGTCTTCGGTAGTGGACCAACACAATCAATAATACCTCTACTGAAAGGTTCCTCAGAAGCCGGTATAGGTTTCAAGGGAGCTGTAGGAATTTTCTGATTTGGTTTTCCAACAATTTGGAATGCATGACAGGTCTTACAAAATTCAGCCACATCTTGTCTCAGGCTGGGCCAAAAAATATGGGCCAAAATTTTCTCATAAGTTTTGTTTAAACCCAAATGACCTGCCATAGGACTTTCATGTGCCAATGAAAGTACATGTTTTCGAAATACTTTCGGTACCACAATTTGATGGTACAATTTCCATTCATCCTCCGCAGGAACATCTGGCGACCTATATTTCCTCATCAAAACACCATCCTTGTAGTCATAACAAACTGGAACCTTGCTTACCTCCTCAAAATAAACAGCCTTACTAGCCAACGTCTGCACTTCAACATCCTCACCCTATGCACTAATAAGCTGCTCTCTGGAAAGAACATGTTCACCACCTGACAAACTTTCTGACAAGAAGTCCTGAGGAGCTACTACTCTTTGAAGATAAGTCATCTGTCTCCACCTTACACAAAGAATGATCCATAAAAGTACCTGACAAGTCATAAATGGTATCATTCTGCAACAAAGTCTTGGAAGAAATGCCTTTCGAGATTGAATGAGTCACTGCACAAGAGGGAAAAATACCCGGAAATTCATCCTCCAACTTTTCAGTACTAACTGAACTCTCCGGTAAAACAGTGACAATTGGATCAGTGCCATGTTTAGCCCCCATAAGATCATTACCGATAAAAAAATCGACACCCGGAACTAGGAAAGAGTCAAGGACACCAACTTTCACCTCACCTGAAATCAGATCTGAGGTCAAATTCACAAAATGGAGAGGAGCAAAAGAATTGCCACCTATACCCTGAAGCAAAACATCTGAGTTAGCTGAAGACTCATCACAAAAAGGCAAAATATCCTTCAAAATCAGAGATTGAAGCGCTCCAGTATCCCTCAAAATAATGTGGGGTAGAATTATCTCCCATAAGTGACACAGAACCCTTATACACAAAGGGCAAAAACTCCGAACTACAGAATCTGGACACTTACTCTCACAGACAAAAGTCTCCTCAGAACCACCTGGAAAGAAAGGCTGAGGTGCGAAGGACACAAAAGCATTTGGGGAAACTGTAGCCTGATTTTTAAACTGGAGTTTGTAACATGCAGACACCAAATGACCTGGCTTCTTACAATACGCACAAACAGGATCAGAACCACTGGTAGTCTTAGGCTTAGACTGAAAAGTATGTGACTGCTTGCCACTAGAATTTGAACCTGTTCCAACACCACTGTAACCTGCATGTCCTGAAGTCTTAACCGGGGAGAAGCCCTTTTGGCCAGAAGACTTTGTATTACCCGGAGACCTAAAAGAACTCAAACAATAATCGTCTGCCAACATTGCTGCCTTATCTAAGTCATCAACCTTTTGTTCATCCAAATAAGTCTCAAGGTCAGCATGAACACTCTGCTTGAAATCTTCCATCAACACAGTCTCAAACCATCAAAATCTGTGACCTCCTTAGACCTACACCACCTATGAAACAATGTTTCCTTTTTTCTTGCAAACTCTACAAAAGTCTCATTGTCCCTTTTGTGAGCATTTCTCAATTTCTGACGATAATCCTCAGGTACTAACTCATACGCTTTCAAAAGCGTACTCTTCCCAAGATCATAATCTGAGCTTTGCTCAGAATACACTGTCATTGGATCCAGAACAATATCTTCTAGATTACCAGATAATAGTTCTATTTTTACAGCAGAAGCTAACGTGATACTAACGGCTCATAAATACATACAAAGACACCCTAAACATAAACAGTACATAATCTATACGGACTCTCTTTCTTGCCTTCAGTCTATTAAAAATATTTCTTGCAGATATCCACATTTAATTGAAATTATTGAATTGTACAAAAATCTTGCTACTGGCAACTTTAATTGAAATTGTGATATTCTAGTTGTTTTACTGTCCTTCCTTGACAGGTTTTTATAATGTACATATGATCTTTTCATTGTTGAATATCTCATCACGATATGGCTGAGATATTTCCGATGTGACGTTAAATATTAGCTCACTCACTCTAAAACTTTCCCCTTAGTATTCGTCTGAGCACCACCCCAAAGGTGGTTGTGTCCGTCTAAATCACCCATAATAATGCAGGGCTTGGGGAGTAGCTCATAGAGATCTTGAAGTTCACACTATTGTATACAAGAAGATGGTGGAAGGTATACTGAACACAATGTAAAAGCAATGTGCAAAGTTACACGGAGTACTACAGCTTGGAGCTTGAAGAGTATTTAGATGGACAAGACTATGGATGATACCATGTTTTAGTAAGATAGTTGAACCCTCCAGTCACTTTAGGTCCAGGAGGGGAAATGACGTTACAGGACATATAGCCTGTTACGTCAAAGTTATCAGTGTTATTGTAGTATGTCCCTTGTAAACAGATGGCCGATGGTTGAAAATGTTGAATTAAGAGTTGTAAATCATTTAAATTATTCCTAAGACTTGTATAATTCCACAGTATTACTGGACTGGTGGTCATTTAAGGCGCAATTATGGGAGACCGCTCACGATCTTTTTTCTTTGGAGAATGACTCCGGGAGTGGGTGTTTTGAAGACGGGACACGTCCATGTCCTCTATCACTCCAAACTTAGTAGTATTTTTCTGTGCTTTAGGAACACGTTAGGCGTTTTCTTCTTCGAATAATTAACATTGGCATTAGTGTTCTTATGAGCTGGTTGAATCTGGACAGGTGGAGGCAGTAAAGTTAGAGCAGAGGAGTCAGTCCAAGTATAGTCAGTCTGACAACCGACGGAATTCCATGAATTGGCTCTAGAATCTGTGTTAGAAGTTAGAGTAGACGTGGAAACAGCAGCAGCATATGATGGCCGTGGTGATTCGTGGGCAAAAACAAGTTTCTTCGCATCAAGGAAAGATGTGTTACATTCATGTTTGATGCGTAAAATTTAGATTGTACCTTCCAAGTTGGACAGTCTTTGGATGAAAAAGGATGATTGCCAGAAGAGTTTACACAAGAAGGAGATTTGTCACATAGTGTGCTATTGTCACATTTCCCACCACATCTATGTCAGGTTGCTGGGTTTCGGCACGATTTTGAGCCATGTCCATATTTTTGACAAGAGTAACATATAAGGGGATTTGGTATAAAAGCATCTACCCTTAAATTGCAATACCCAGCTTTGAGTGAGTCCGCGCTTGTTGAGACACCCAAGGTAAACAAATATGTATTTGTCTTCGTGACTTCTTGATGTGAATCGCTTTACTCCCTGTGAGTGAAGTTCTGAAACGATGTCACACTCATTCATGTCTGATAGGCATCGTCCTACGTCGCACAATGCTTTTACTGTTTAAGGTTCTACGAGGTGAAATCTCAACAGGAACATTTGCCAGTGATTTGGTAGAGAGTAAAATTTGAGACTGGATCTGTTTCTTACATTCTATCAGTAGAAGTCCAGATCGCAGCTTTTTAACCTCCTCTACGTCTCCAGCTAAGCCTTCAATACCCTTAGCAATGGCAAACGGATTTAACTTGAGAGGACTACCATCGGGAGACGACATAACAAGAAGTCGTGCCCAGTGATCAAGATTTTTATGAAGAGTCATTACGTCATCATCTGAAGAGCACGAATCATCAGATTCGTGTGAACGTGGTTTTTTTTTGTTTTTTTTTGTTTTGTTTTTTTTTGTTTTTTGTTATTATTTTTTTATGCTTTTGTTTTGTTTTGTTTTGTTTTTTGTGTGTTTTGTTTGTTTGGGTTTTTTTTGTAGGGGTGCCAAGGTTATCCACGGAATGTCTACGTGGACGATGCCTCATGTCTGTGGACCTCCAACAGACGACACCTAGGATACCAGAAGGGTATACTCAAGCAGAAGTGTATCTTGAAAAAGATATCTCCTATCAGATTGGTCCATGAACCATCGCCTTCTGGCATAAGACTCTAGGCAATCTAAGTATACGACATGTTTAGAATATACAATGTCAAAATGGTCGAAATTGTTGTAAACCTTTCTCAGTAATCAAATATAACGTTCATGCACAGGACATGGCATGACCAGCCGATTGATAGAATCGGGCCGATTCTATCACCCCTCTAGGTGAAGTAAGGGCCGAAGTGGTGTGTTAGGCAACTGGAACACATACCAGGGTCTACTTGCCCTCAACCACCAGACTATCGTCCTCCACCGACACGGGACGCAACCCACGGCAAACAGGTTGCCCAGTTCGGTCGCTCCTTGGTCCGGTCTCATTGATGACGTTAGGCGTCTGATGACTGATGATTCGTGTGAACGTGGTTTTTTTTTTGTTTTTTTTTGTTTTGGTTTTTTTTGTTTTTTGTTATTATTTTTTTATGCTTTTGGTTTTTTTTGTTTTGTTTTTTGTGTGTTTTGTTTGTTTGGTTTTTTTTTGTAGGGGTGCCAAGGTTATCCACGGAATGTCTACGTGGACGATGCCTCATGTCTGTGGACCTCCAACAGACGACACCTAGGATACCAGAAGGGTATACTCAAGCAGAAGTGTATCTTGAAAAAGATATCTCCTACCAGATTGGTCCATGAACCATCGCCTTCTGGCATAAGACTCTAGGCAATCTAAGTATACGACATGTTTAGAATATACAATGTCAAAATGGTCGAAATTGTTGTAAACCTTTCTCAGTAATCAAATATAACGTTCATGCACAGGACATGGCATGACCAGCCGATTGATAGAATCGGGCCGATTCTATCACCCCTCTAGGTGAAGTAAGGGCCGAAGTGGTGTGTTAGGCAACTGGAACACATACCAGGGTCTACTTGCCCTCAACCACCAGACTATCGTCCTCCACCGACACGGGACGCAACCCACGGCAAACAGGTTGCCCAGTTCCGTCACTCCTTGGTCCGGTCTCATTGATGACGTTAGGCGTCTGATGACGGGTGGTGGGATTCTCTGCCACTCTCAGGGCACGTTCCACCTCATCTCTCGTCTCTGGAGGATGTTGACGGTTCCTTAACCGTCTACTCAGATGGTCCCACAGATGCTCTATGGGGTTTATGTCGGGTGAACAGGCAGGCCGAGGGAGAACATCAACATTGTGGCGGTTGAGGAAGTCCTGTGGCACTGTCATGTTGAAACACTATGCTGTGGCTGTTTCAGCAAGAATGGAAGTACAGCTGGGCGCAGAACTTGCTGTCTGCACTGAACAGTACTCAGGTTCCCTTGCACAAAGACCAGGTCAGTCTTCTGTTCTCCACAGATCCCTCCCCAGACATAACACTAGACACTGGTGCTAAACGTTCACCTCCTCGGCGATAAATTCGTTGTCTGCCGTTGTTCTGCAACAACTGGAAACGACTCTCGCCAGAAAACAGTAGTCGGCGCCTTTCTCGCCCTCGCCAGATTCGAACTTGCCTCGCCCATTGTAACCTTAGGCGTCGATGTTGTGCTGTCAGCAACATTCCTCTGAAGGGACGGTAGCCTCTGATTCCTGCAGCAGAAAGTCGTCGGAGTACGGTGCGTTGACTGCTGCCATGTCCTAGCGCTGTTGCAGCCGTCGCCGTCCAATTCGACGATCATCCTGGGGTGTTGTGACAGGTGTTCCTCCCGTTCTGGGTCTGTCTGCAGTCCTTCCTGTGTGTCGGTAACGTTGCAGCAGCCTGGATACAGTTAACGGCATGCACCCTTACCTTCGTGAAATCTGGACGTGTGTTGCCCCCATCTGGTGCATACCAATCGCCCTCTCTCGCTCATCTCGTGTCAGTCTGGGCATATGGATTGTGTGCTTTTGTCATCTGTGTGTTCAACCCATGGTTTCACCTTATTTATACGCCAATTCGGCGCGTGCATCTCCCTCTGCAGCCTTTGCACGTGTT